>NC_136063.1:1059823006-1059955506 GCF_964261635.1 Lissotriton helveticus | reverse complement strand
CGAGGGAAAAAATCTGATATTTCTTGCTCGAGTTTGTCTTTGAAGACAGGGTCTAGCAATGATTGTGGGTTGAGGCGCCAAGAGAGTTAGGGTGGGTCTTCATAAGGTGGCATAAGAGAAAGGAGTACGGATGAATGATTCGAATATGTGGGGGGAGGTGAGATGCACGTGTCAACCAAGTTGCTAATCCTTTGTCTATTAGCAAGCTGTCCATGTGAGACCAGGAGGAGTGAGCAGTGGTGTAACAAGACCCTTCTCTGGTTTGTGGGTGAAGGGTCCTCCAGGCGTCTATAAGGTCATGTTCCTCCACAATGCTTTGAGGGTCATCTGTGCGTGAGAATAATGGTGAGTCTGTGGATGCGACCTGTCTAAAGCTGGGTTTATGGTCACGTTGAAGTCCCCCCCCATATCAGGTGTGTAGAGCCTATGTCCATTATTTTTACCCAGAGGATCCGGAAAAATTCTGGGTCATCGGGGTTGGGTCCATAGCAGGAGACAAGTGTAATGGATTGTGCAGATAGTCTACCCCAGAGAATGCTGTAGCGGCCCTGTGGATCCCCATAAGAGCCAATGGGGGTGTAGGGAGCATGCGTTTCACCAAGATGAGGGTGCCCTGAACATATGAGGAATAGGACGAGAAGCATTTACTGGTTGCCCAATGGGCTGCGAATGTAGGGGATGGGGTGGGAGCAAGATGCGTTTCTTGAAGAATGGCGCAGTGAATGTTGCGTCGTTCGAGATAGGAAAGGATGTGGCAACATTTACGGGGGGGTCCCCCAACCCTCAGACATTCCTGGTCAAAAAGTTATATTTAAGGGCGAAGGGACGTGACTCCATTACCTTTGTACATACCATGTGGATGAAGAGTGTCTAGTATATTACCAGGATTTTCAGCGTGAGCATATCTGTGCGAAGTGGAACAATGGAACTCAACATAAAAACTTACCACAGTCCCTCCCCCACCCACAACAGCGACCCAAACTCGCCATGGCCCATCTCTCCCCCCTCCCAACAAGTCCCAATTTCCACCATCCCAACAGGGAGCGGTGGGCTCAACAAGTTAACCATTTACGTTATAAAGTACTTAGGGTTCTCGCGTCGGGTAGACTCTAGAGGGTGGTCAGTCTCACCTCATCAGAGCGAGGGCGCTTGAGTGGTATTGTGTAGTATCATCTCATCGTTGTATGAAATACGGCTCTGTAATTGGTGAATTTAACCAGCAGAGTGCCGCACATCCAACGTGATGTTGCATTCAAATAATTCAGTTTCAGAATAGTTGGTCTGGAAACAGCTACAGAGGTCGAGCATTGGTCCTCCGCCGACGTCAAGAATAACTGAGAGGTGGCGGGAGTGTCCTGCAGGCAGGCAGTTGTGATGCTAGTCAAGGCGCTATTTTTGCCTTGTCTCAGAGTGCGTGGGCGGGTGTGTCCTCTCAGATTTTTCTGCGAAGTGTGTGTGTTGGCCCCTGCGTGTTCTCCATTCTATGGAATATAGGCGGAGTGGTGTGGGTCAGTTCGATATCTGCTGTATGCCTGGGGGGAATGAGCACATGTATAGGATCTTAATGCATCGTGTAACAGATACGGGATTGATCACCCTGTGGCTTACTCGATATCGGATGTGTTTCCATTACCTTCAGGGCGGTGTGTAGGGGACGACTGGCCTGTAGGTACTTTGGGCAGATTTTTTAAGAAGTCCTGGGCGTGCTGCTGGTTCGTAAAAAAGTGGTGTTTTCTCTGATGCGTTACCTTGAGGCGGGCCGGGAAAGGCATGGCATAAGGCATGTTTAGTTGTTGCAGTTTTTTTCTTTACCTGTAGGAATTTACGCCGCTGGTCTTGGAAGGCCAATGTGAAGTCGGGATATATTGATATCTTCATTCCCTCATTTTTAAGTTGTCCTTTTTCTCTAGAGAGACGGAGGGCAGTGTCTTTATCCTGATAATTAAGTAGCTTGGCTATTATGGGCCTGGGAGGGGTCCCAGGGGCTGGCCGGTTTGCCAATGAGTGGTGTGCTCGTTCAACAACGAAGACCTGTGAAAAAACTTCCCTTCCGAAAAGTGCAATGAGGAGTCGCTCTACATATTCCTCCCATCTTTCCGGTGGCTGTCGAATCTGGTATTAGGAGGATCTTGAGGTTGTTCCTCCTCAAGCGAGTTTCCAAATCCTTGTTTTTAGCGGCTATCACTTTCAGGACCCTCTCCACCTCCAGAGTACGGCTCATGGTGGCATTGGTTGTATCCTCCAGGTCTGAGATTCGTCGTACCACCTCAACTAGGTGGTCATCGTGTTTCTCCACCCTGTGCGTGAGACCATCCAGTCTGGCATTCATGAAATCCATTTTTGATTCGATGGAGGTTAAGCTCGACTGCATCACCAGCAGTAGTCCTGTTGGTCATCGTCAGGCTCCATCTGGGATCGGGTCGACTTGCAGGTGTCAAAGTTGAGTTTTGACTGCTGCCCGTCTGGCTTCCCCATGTCCGCAGAGTGGGGAGGGCAGTGATGTAGTTGTATTAGGGGATGGTACACAGTGCAGTTTTATTGATTGCCCCCCGTGTCCCTTGGCGCGGAGTGCAGTCTCAATACGTGGGGAGCAGGTGGCAGCGGGGGTTGGCAATGTTGGAAAAATATCCCCTTACGCTGTATGCAGTGTCCGTGAAGTTGAAGAAATGGTATCAGGGATCTTCAGCCTCTCACATAGGTCGCGCCCCCGATCTGGTCCACCCGTGCCCCAGGTGGTGTCAACGAGGTGTGTTGATTGTGTAGGTAAGGCTGTTATATCCAAGGCCACTCAGGTACAGCCTAGCGCCAATAGTGTGGGCCTATATCCCGGTGCAGGATCCTGGAAATGCAGTGTGACGCCGCTCCTGTCTCCTGCGCGGCTGGGCTGCAGAGCTATGGGTCCCCTGGCATGGTGGGCACTGGGAGCTGAGCTGTCTTGCACAGCCACAGTCAGTGGGCGTGATGGCACCTACAGGAGTCCAGCAGATCCGGTGGGTCTGTATATTGTTTACCTTACTTCCTGCATCTGATCACAATGTTCTGGGGGGACCAAGACTCAGCACGGGGCCCCTCGGGCATGTTTTATATGGTGGGATGCAGTGAGGCCAGAGAGCAGGCCGCAGACCGGGGGTGCAGTGCCCTCATGCACAGTGCTAGCGAGTCAGGTCTTCCCTCCAGTGGCAGCAGGACAGGAGGCCGCGGGGATTGAGCACAGCCCAGGTATAGCGGTAAGGGCAGTTGGAGCGCAAGCGCGACCGCCTCCTACCTCTCAGGTGGCAGCAAGGACACCACAGATGACACCCACATGGGCCTCTCTGTGTTGCTGCTGGGCCACAGATGTCCTCGCCCGGGGTGGCAGAGTCCCGCTACCCCCTTGGGACTGGAGTAAGCATTCCGGGCAGCGAGTCCGCACAGTCCTCTTAGCGGCCCCGCGATCAATAGCTGAGGGTGGCAGCTCACTCGCAATCCGCTCCTGTCTCAGCTTCCTCCGGCCGCGTCCGCAGTCAGTCAGCCCTCCGCACTCTGCCAATCCCGACAACTGTCGGAAGCAGGTCACAGGGCTGCGTCGGAAGACACCGGGCCCATCCCCCACAGGAGACGATGGCGGCCCCTCAGCAGCAGAGCAGGTTCGGCAAGGGCAGCGGCAATGCCAGATCAGTGATTGGGGTCGGCGGTTATCTCATTCGCGGGAGCAGCAATTCTCCGACGTGGGGCCCAGCAGTATCTCAGTCCGATCGCCGGGAGGCTTGACCGCCATGTTGCCGACTCCACCGGGTAGAGAGAGAGCTCGCTTTCCTCCAGTTCCAGGCAGAGATGCGTATAGTAAGGCTGTGCAGCCATTTATTCGCGGATCGAGCTGCAGATGAAGAGGATTTGTTACGGATAGATGCCCGAGCAGCAAGAGCCTCACAGAGGTGCGGCTATCTTGCTTGGCGCCCTCTAGCGGCCACCTCTGTTCTTGTCTCCTACTTGTTTAAAATATTTCCAATGAGGATATCTTGAACTAGAAATTAACACCTTCTATTCATGCACCTGCTACTTATACCCAAATGCCTAAAACGTTATGAGCACCAGATAGGATACCATGAGAGAGAAAATAATTTTTCTCTACTTGGAGGACAAATCAGAAAGTAGTGGCTTCGAGCAGTCAGGCTTTATCAACAGAACGAGTGTAAAGCATGAAAAAGTACCAAAACAGTAGAAAAAGAAGAAAATACAACACAATAAAAATTTGACACCGATTTATTAAAATATGTTGTACCTTTGTCTTTAAATAGACACCTCAACAATAAAAATCTACCAGAGTGTTCCAAAGATATGATTTTTTAACAATAAATCACAGCTCACTTTGTGCAATAAATCATTGTAATCTACCACAGCTTGCCATACCTTTTAGAGTTAGCCACAACAAGTGGGCACATTGGCAGATTGGTGGAGAAAGGGTATGTGGTCCCCGAAGACCTTTCAGCAATCCCACAGTGTGGGACTTACTGAATTTAACAGGAGAGCTAGTTGGCTTCCAAGGACCCTCTGGAGCCAAGGGGACTTCATTCCTAAACCAGCTTGGCACCAGGAGGTACGTTTGCAGAGTGGTGGAGAAAGGGCGCATGGCCTCGGAAGTCCTCTCAGCAATCCCACTTTTTAGGCCTTACTGGAGGTACCAGAAGGGCTATTTGGCCCCTAAGGACACTCAGCATTCAAGGGCACGTCATCCCCAAATAGTAGTGCATCAAAAGGCACATTTGCAGAGTGGTGGTAAAGGGCGGCGTGGCCTCGGAACACCTCTCAGCATTTTCGCTGTGTGGGACTTACTGCAGATAACAGGAGGGTTTTTTGGCCCACAAGTAGTGCGCCAGGAAGCTTGTTTGGAGAGTGGTGAAGAAAAGGGGCGTGGCCTCCAAAGTCCTCTCAGCAATTGCACTCATTGGGAGTTACTGGATGTAACAGGAGAGCTCCTGTTGGCTCCCAAGGACCCTCTGGAGCCAAGGGCTTCATCCTTCAACCAGAAATGCACCAGGAGGCATGTTTCCAGAGCGGTGTAGAAAAGGGGCGTGTCCTCCAAGGTCGTCTTAGCAATCGTGCTCTGTGGGACTTAATGGAGGTAACAGGAGGGCTTGTTGGCTCCCAAGGACCCTTGGGAGCCAAGGGGCCTTCATCCCCCAACCAGCAGAATGCCCAGAGGTGCGCTGCAAGAGTGTTGTAAAAAGGAGATGTGGCCGCAGCCGACCTCTTAGCAGTCCCACTGGAGTTACTGGAGGTAGCAGGAGGAGTACTTGGCCCCAAGAACCCACGTACAGCCCCATAAAACATGGCATACACCCACTCCCACACAAACTCATTCAGAGAACCCATACAAACACCCGCACATCTTGTCACTCATCCATAGAGCCAGTAACACATCAACTCACCCAAAGAGCCACAGAACCAATAACTCACATATACAGCCACTCATGCACCTACCCACTTACCAATACCGCCAGTCACAGATACAGTTAGAGAGACATAGACAAACTCAGTCACCCACTCTTACACCCATACTGATATTGACACAGTAAATCAGTTAATCATACATCTACACACTTGCCCATACAGTCACACACACAGCCACTGACTCACCCATACCATTACTCACATAGCCACCCAATTACTTATATACCTACTAGGGCATTTAGTCAATCACCTTTCCAGTGACTGAGACAACCACATACTTCCCTGCACCACCTCTCTCACTCTCACTCTTGTAAGAGTGGTTGTATCTCACTCTTGCATACAACCACTCAAACACTCATTTGCTTACACATACAGCCACTCATATACCCACTCACTCACCCATACACCCACTTACACACCCATTGATACACAAAGACAGCCACTCATGTACCCTGTCACTCTCCCATACAAACACTTATGTATTTGCTCAATCACCCATTCAGCCACTCATGCACCTTCTGATTCACCATATACAACCACTTTTGTCATTTGAGATGTCATCCATGATGTCATTTGAGATGTCATCAGTGATATCACTGACCATATCATGAGTGATATAGTATGGGAAGTCATAAGCAGTGCATTGCGCGGGCGTAAATTATAGTTAGCTCAGGTAACTATTATTGTTGAATTTCTCTGTTTTTCTACGAGTGAAATGTGAGTCTAACTGTAACGTCCCTGTAACCTTTGTTTTTTTCAGTGAATTTCTAAGGATTTTTAATTCTATTTCCTAACTATATCGTCCCTGTAACCTTTGGTTTTTTCAGTGAGTTTCTAAGGTCTTTGAAATGCTAATTCCTAACGAAAACGTCCCTGTAACCTTTGTTTTTTAAGTGAATTTCAGCCACCATCACATTCAAAACATATAACTGCAAAATGGATTATAACCAGCACACTAAACATATTACTATCTAATTGACTCTATAATAGCATGTATAACTGCCTTAATATCTCTATAACACAGTGTATAACTCTTTCAGTGGAATCTGTGACTTCATGCATCACTGTATTAGTAATTCTCTCATTCACTGTACAAGTATTTGAGACGATCAGTGAGACAGTGCATCAGTCTATCTATAGTTCTGTAACGAACTGCGTGACTGTCTCATGTTTCTATGAGTGGGTGCATTATGTCTCAATGGGTTTGAGGTTGTATGAGTTTGTCAGTCAATCTGTGAGCAGGTGCATGAGTGCCTTTGTGCATTTGTAAGTAAGTATATGACTTAAGTGCTTGAATGGTTAAGTGAGGTGGCACAAGAGTTTCTGAGTGGGTCTGTGAGTGAGTGCATGAGTCTCTCAGTGGGTCTATGACTGGGAGCGGGAGTATCTGAGTGGTTCTGTGAGTGGGTGTGTGGGGCTCTGAGTCAGACTGTGAGTGGGTGTGTGAGTCTGAGTGTATGAGTGACTGGGTGCATAAGCCTGTGAGTGGATGTGTGATTAACTGTATGGGTATGTGAGTGTCTGAGTGGGTCTGTGAGTCAGTGTATGAGTATCTGAGTAGATCTGTGAGTAGGTGTATGAGTGTATCAATGGGTATGTGAGTGAGAACATAAGTCTCTGAGAGGATGAGTGAATGGGTGCATGCATGAGTATGTGAGTGGGTCTGTGACTAGGAGGACATGTGTCTGGGTGGGTCTGTGAGTAGATGCATGAGTCTTTGAGTGGGTGAGTGAGTGGGTTTGTGTATATCTGAGTGAGTGGGTATGTGAGTGACTGTATGGATGAGTGAGTGGCTGTATGAGTGTCTAAGTGGATCTGCGAGTGGGTGTATGAGGGTCTCATTGGGTCTGTAAGGGGTGTGAGTGGGTCTGTAAGGGGGTGTGAGTGCCTCAATGGATCTGTGAGTACTTACATGAGTGTTTGAGTGGGTCTGTAAGTGGGTGCATGAGTCTTTGAGTGGCTTTGTACATTGGGTGCATGACTCTCTGAGTGAGTCTAAGTGAGTGCATGAGTGGATCTGTGAGTGGATGTGCATGAGTGCCCAGGTGGGTCTGTGACTGGGTGTAATAGTCTCTAAGTGGGCATAAGACTGTGCCCATGAGTGTAAGGGTGGGTTTCTTAGAAGGGGCGTGAGTCTCTAAGTGGGTCTGTACATGGGTGCATCACTCTCCAAATGAGTCTGTAAGTGGGTGTATGAGTACCTGAATCTGTCATGTCGTTCCTATATTACCTATACAGAATCTGCACGTTCAGATAACATGATCTGTGGGTTTGGTGGGAGACTGACTCTGAGCTCCCCCACCAAGAATGTTATCCTGTTTGCATTAGCTAGCTCACTGTGCCACTAGTATCTCCTCTTTTCGGGGAGAGAATATGATCCCCTAGGATCGTGGAAACAATGTACTACTTTTCGCTCAGTCACTCGTGCTCACTTATTCGGTCTAAGAGATTTACACAGAAGAAACAATGGGGCGTGTTACAATAAGAATTTATTGCACAGTTGTTCTTCTAGTGTAAAATAGATGTGCTACAATAACAGTTAGCTAGTAGCAGATATATATGATTAGCAGTACAGTGAATATAAAAGGATAGTACAGTTCTACCATTTTGCAATAATCATAAATGCATACATGAATGTAAAATGCATGATAACAGAGAGCGCATACTCCTACGATGCCTATCTAGATGTACCTAAGTGTACCTAGCATGTGAGTAGGTGCGAAGCCAAGAATCCCTCTATGATTTAGTTGAACCCCATTACCTGAAATGTGGGACTGTAGGAGGCCGTCCTGGTCTCGAGTTGGACACCCCACGAGGGATGTGTTAGACCACTGTCAGCTGGAGCGTCTGTAAGCAGGAGCCTCAGCGTCTCTGGTCAGTGTGTCAGCCAGGAAGACTTGCTTCCCTCTAACTAACACTAGCAAGATGCATTCTATTTATACAGAAAGTATCTAAGGTTCCTTTGTCCCTTGTTGCTTGTCTTAGCCTTTGTTGGATTTGAGGATGACATATGGGATGAACCTTGTACGAAGATATTATGCAGGTGGTGTAGCCCCAGCCTGGTTTCCAAGAACCCTTATGAATATTCATTCAAATTGTGTGAGTCTATTGATGAAGTTATAGGACACTATTGTTCGGGGAGAACCCCTCCTGTGCCCAGGACTAGAAGTAGGTAAAGGTTCAATCCTAAAAGGTTTGTTATTGCGTAGTGTAAGGGAGGTATTGTAGGTGAAGGTGTATGATATTACCCGGGCCTATATTAGGGTAATATCATACACCTTAGTGTATGAGTGGGTGAACGTGTATCTGAATGGGTATGTGACTGGACGTATAAGTATGTGAGTAGGTATGTGAATCGGCATATAAGTGTCACAGTGATTTTATGAGTGCATACATGAGTCTGTGACCGGCAAGTGTGTACAAATTTATATATCTTTATATTTTCAAGATTTGCGATGTCCCCGTGACGGGGGTCTGCCATGGCGATCGAGGCGTCATTGTGAATATCAGTGTCATCATTTGAGATGTCATCAGTGATGTCATCAGTGATGTCACTGACCATGTCGTGAATGATGTCATACGTGAGCTCATTAGCAGTGCAATGCTGGGCCGTGAGTTTAGTTAACTAATTCCTAACTATAACACCTTTTCAACCTCAGTTTTTTTCAGTGAATTTCTACGTTTTTTAAATGCTAATTCCTAACTATAATGTCCCTGTAACCTTTGTTGTTTTGTGAATTTCTAAGATTGTTTATGTAACAGTCACGTTTGTAGAGTGGAGGAGAAAGGGGGCTGGGCCTCCAACCAGCTCTTAGGAATTCAACACGTAGGACTTACAGGAGGTACCAGGAGGGCATCTTGGCCACATGGTCCCTCTGGAGCCAAGGACGTCCTTGGGGACCAACTACCCCTCCTGTTACCTCCAGTAGGTCCCATGCAGCAGGATTGCTGAAATCTGATAACAGGCCCCCTCACCTTTCTCCACCACTCACCTCCTGATGTTCTACTTGTAGGGAGATGAAGTCCTCTTTGCTATTGAGGATCATGGGGGCCAACTACCCCTGCTGTTACCCCCAGCAAGTCCCACACAGTGGGTTTGCTGAGAGGTTTTAAGTGGTAACGCCCTCTTTATCCTCCACTCTGAAAACGTGCCTCCTGGCCACTACTATTTGGGGGATGAAGTCTCCTTGGCTCTTGAGAGTCCTTTGGGGGCAACTGTTCCTCCTGTTACCTCCAGTAAGTCTCACACAGCTTGATTGCGAGAGGTGGTCAGAGGCTATGCCCCCTTTCTCCACTATAATGCAAACATGCCTCCTGGCACACTGCTGCTTGGGGGATGAAGCCCACTTTAGCTCTGAGGCCGTCAGGAGGCAAGGGGACCTCATCTCCCACCAGCAGTGCGCCGAAATGCAAATTTGCCATGTGGTGGAGAAAGGGGTGTGGCCTGCGACTACCTCTCAGCAATCCCACTGTATGGGGCTTAATGGAGGTAACAGGTGGGCTAGTTGGCCCTAAGGACCCTCAGCAGCTAAGGGGACTTCATCCCCCAACCAATAGCGCCCCAGGAGGCACCTTTGCAGAGTTGTCAGCTTTTGATTTGTTTTCATGTAAGGAAGGGGGGCTCCGTGGTCCCCCTTCCCTTGACTCTTTTGGGTCCGGAGACCCCATCCCACGGGACCTGACCAATTTTTTTTAGATTTCAATAAAATATAACGGGAGAGGGGCTGCGTGGCCCCCATCCTGAGGCTGATTTTTGTCCCGGGGACCCCATCCCCCAGGGCTTGGCCTTTATTAATTTTCAATACAAAAAGGGAAGGGGTCCCCCTGGGGCCTGGCCATATATTTTTTATTTTTAAAAAGGGAGTGGGCCACGCGGCCCCCTGTCCCAGGCCATTTTCGGCCCTTAGGACCCCATCACCTGGGGCATGGCTTCTTGTTGGAGACCGCGGGGGAGCCTGAAGGCCCCCGCAGTCCCGGCTTGCTCCCACCTCCTGCAGAAGCTGGCGTTGCTCTTGACACCTAGAGAGCTGCTAACATGCAGCTCCCTGGGTGTAAAAAGCAAAGTGTGCTCCGCTTTAAACAAGCGAGAGCAAAATGCTCTTGCTTGTTCCTGCCATCCTATAGCAAACTGCAATGTCCCGGGGGTGGGCACCACCAGTTATTGCTCGAGCTGGCCCTGGGGGATGGCGGTCCCCAGGGCCATCTACGGCTCCAGGAGGGGGGCCATGCGGCCCCCCTCCCAGTTTGAAAATAGACCCAGGGAGGTGGCGGTCCTTGGGACTGTATGGGGGGCTGGAGCCCACCATGCATTACCTTTAAATTTGTGCCCTGGGGAGGTGGCGGTCCCCTGGGCTGCAGAGGGGCAGTGTGCCCCCCGTATTTCAATATTCAAGTCCTGGAGAGATGGTTGTCCCAGGGGCTGTGTGGGGAGGCTGGAGCCCCCGCATATTATTTTACATATCGCCTTAGGGAGGTGGCAGTGCCCAGGGCTGCAGGGGGATCACTTGGCCCCCGCATTTTAGTATTCACCCCCAGGGAGGTGTCAGTCCCCAGGTATTTTGGGTCAGCGTAGGTCTCCTTATTATCATTTGTAATTGCCCCCACGAACTGGCCCACACGGGGGCTTAATTAAACGAAGCTGGGGAGTCCGCGCTTGGTTTTTAAAAAAAAATTTCGGCTGCATTCATGGATTCTTCGCGGCTCCTGCTGAATTCTTTTTTTGAAAATGTGTTTTTTTTGGCCCTGGGGATCCCTGTGGGACCCCCTCAACCAGCCTAGGGGGTCAGGGTGTTTCTACCCTGCCCCCTTTTCTTTTTTTTAATGTTTTTGCTTGTGACTCAGTTCAACTGAGTCACAAGATGGCCACCAACATTCCCTGGTTTGAAGTGTTGGCAGCCAATAAGATCTCAGTCATGAGATCGGGAAGGTTAGCGGATCCATTGTGGCCACAGTTGTATATCTGAGAAATCTTTTCATTTCTCAAAAACTACTGGACAGATTTACACCATTTAACAAAAAGAGTGCTTTCTGGACCACAAGCTACATTTTTCTCAAAGTTGGTGTAATTCTGTTCAGCAGTTTGGGCTGTTGCCATGTCTAAAGTTTCCTAAGCAGACCCACAGGCTATTGCTGCGTAAATTACTAAATTTAACAGCACAAAAACAGGAATTTAGAGACACACAATGTAAATTTTGCAGCACTTTAGTTGCATTTTTTTGTGTTTAAAAAAATATTAATAATAATTTACCCCAATGGGTCCTGCTGCATGCTGACCGGCCCGAATTCTTTCTTTTAAAAAAACTCAACAATGACATATGACATGTGTTTAATGTACTACAGAAATGTTCTTAAGCGATAATAAATAATAAATAAATAATAATAATATGCAATAAAATGATTAAATTAAATAATAAAATATTAAAATAAAATAAAGTAAAAAAGAAATAACAATAAAATGTGTGCATCTGTTCATAAAATAAATAACCTATGCAATTTACGTACAACTTAACACATGTAACAACGCAGTCCCTTACATTACAAGCGTATACAAGCATCTAGCAGATTTCGGGAAAATGTACTAATTAAAATGAAGCATACTTAGTAGGACAATTTACATTCAAAATTGATTAACACACAGACGGCAGCGAAATGCTTCATTGTGTGTACGAGTTTGGACAGGCAGGCACCCCCCTTCACCAGTCTCACCTATAAACCCTGTGCCTCTCCTGCTCCTCCGAGGCACAAAGCCCCTTCCCAGAATATTAGTGCTTTGTTTCTGGCACTGTTACGTACAGTCATTTGTTCACATCCTTCTTCTTGCATATTTATTTTCTAGGGTCATTGAACGGCAGGGAGTTCCGCTGGACAGGTGTACAGGGGATGAAGTCCGGGGTAAAGAGACATCCTGAAGGAGAGTCTTCAAAAGATCCTGCCAGGCGTCTGCAGTTTAAAAAACATACTGCCGGTACCTGCACTCAGTGTGCCGCTGCCCACCCATCTCCAAACACATGTGGTGATGCACAGCAGATGTTTGTCGTCCAGCTAGGGCCTAAGCAAACACAAGGAGATGATGGATGGCACGCTGAAAACTTTAAGACATTCACCCCCATTCACAGATCTAGGTTGAATCTATCATCATTCTTTAACTCACTTCACCACCCCAGTTTAGACCCTGCAATATTATTATTATTATTATTAGTAGTATACATTTAATATAGCGCACGGCTACCCTTAGGCTTCCCAGCGCTTGCTGTGGTCCCTACCCTAGGGCAGTTTATGCCATATTCTGGCAGAGCAAGGTCTTTCATTGTATTCTGAATGTGAGATGGTGTGTCAGAGAGCGTAAGTGGAGCAGGAGTTTGTTCCATAAGGTTGCTGCATTAAAAGAGAACATGCGCCCACCCGCTCGGACCCTCTGAACTTTAAGTACACTGCCTGAAAAAGTTTGGCCGATCTAAGGTCACGCGACGGCTGATAAAAGAACATCAGCCTGTGGTTAATTTTTGGGCCGTGTCCCACAAGGTTTTATGTGCTATGCACAGGGATTTAAACATGATGCGTTCTTTAATGGGAAGCCAATGTAGGGCTTTTAGTGCTGGTGTGGCCGACTGTCTTTTTGGGGAATCGAGTAGCAGCATGGCTGCACAGTTCTGCACCACCTGCAGCTTCCTAGTGGTTGCCTTCGGGGTGCCCAGATACAGGGAGTTACAATAATCCAATCTGGCAAGTATCAGTGCCTGAACCATAATCCTGCGTGATGTTGATGGCAGCAGTGGCAGAATTTTCCTCAGTTGTCTTATGATGCCAAAGCAGGTAGCTGCTACTTGATGTGCCTGGTAGTCTAATTTTAATGAGCTATCTAGCCATATTCCCAGGATTTTTATCCCCTCCTTTGGTTTAGGTGGGGGTCCTAAGCATTCTGGCCAGTTCATAGAAGGAGAGCTGATGGAGTGACTACCTGGCACCTAAACCTAATCTTTGCAGATAGCCCTTGCTGATTGTTTCAAGCTCTTGCCGTCCACCTGCCTGACTAGGGCCAACAGAATCCGGGTGCCAGCACTCCCGCCTCCCGCCGCCCGACTCCTCTGACATCTCGGAGTTGGGTTGCCGAGCGGAGCGCGGTTGAGGGCAATAGACTACAAGACCCAGCATTCCGAGCGGCGCACGCCGCGACATTTGCGCGCCAGGAGGCGCAGAAATAGAGCGTCACCCCCGTCTCGCGGGACGCCGGGCGAAGCCCGGGCCAAGGGCGGGCCCGTTTCAGCCCGTTCCAGACAGATCCAGGCTGGGCTGGGCCACCCCCCTTGGCTTTTACATACCAGACGCTGTCCACAACCCAAAAAGGTACTGATCTTATATATTTGTATACTTGGGAACCAGACTACAAACTATTACAATTATGACCAGGGGCTCCAGAAGGAAAATCGCCCTACAAACCGCTTCGATTACAGGCCCGATTGACTTGTTCACTACAAAAACTAATGAGGCTATTAATCAAAACATTTCCCTGCTTGAACGTAGGGTGTCACAGGACCTTGCGATCGCCCGGAGATCTTCAATGGGCCTTATAGCAACGGCATTAACCCCACTCCCTTCAGCCTCTCCTATTCCAATTCTATTACAGGCTGCTACAACCGCCCAAGTTCATTCCATCCCAAGTGCTGTTGATTTATCAGCCACCAATCTATCCTTAGAATCGGACTCGACTGGGAATCTTGAGAACACCCCAGACCTTGAGCAGATTCTGTCCGTCGATCTTGCCCAAGAATCTCAGCTCAAGGGGGTTAGGGAAGGTGCTGTTTCGAAACAGCCAGATGTTCATAATAGGGGGAACAACTCCAAACATCATCATAATATCAACAAAAATAAAGAGACTACCGCACCATCCATCAATAAAGCACCTCTCAGTAATAATTCTATACCAAATGTTACATCTAAACGCCCTATTATGGACAAAGTACAAGAGGGTGGCCCTATTCTGATTGATTGTGATACCCCACAACTTTTTGATAAATTCAGGGAATTACTAAAATACCATCTACAACCCCTGGAACGGAGTATCATGGTAATCGAAAAGCAACTTGCTACACTCCTTGCCAAATTACCCAATCAGTCCAGGGCGGGAACGGCTAATTCCGGGGGGGCTCTGGTAGTGGACAGTCCTGGGATTACACCAGCTAACCCAGTTAGACCGCCTGTTGTGTCCACAGTACAGGCAATAACAAAAGAGCCTTTAACCCCCCTACTTCAAGCTGTAAACAATGGTGCCAACTCTAAGACAATAGCCAATCCCACATTCCAGTTACCTTTATCTAACCACCACACACCCTCTGTTCCTCCTCCTATTGTCCCATCCACAATTGCCAACCCTACTGCGTCTAAAGGGTCCTCGCAGCCATCCCAAATCAAGCCATTGGTGCCCCATAAACCTAACCCCCCAGAGGGCAAGAGGGGGCCTAGACTCAAACGCCCGGTTCATCTGTCACCTGAGGTCTCCCCATTTACGGTAATTTTAACGGGAGTACCGGAACTAACAGTAGGAACTGATGAACCACCCTGGTCCCTCCGGAATAAAATCCTTCAATGGCTTAGTATCAATAGGCCATTACAGCCTTCAAATACCGGCAGAATATCATCTGTTCGTAGAGTACCTTGGGTGGGGGAGAGTGTTAAGACTATTCAGGGGGATTGCGTCATTGTTACTTGTGAAGACGCATCCACAGTGAATTACATCTGCTCGTGGCCAGATTTAGAGAAGAAAGGGGAAATTGACACCCATCGCCTCTCATTCTTCTACCCCCCGTATATAACTACCAACCCCCAATGCCACCCCCGAATTGGGTTCTACCACCAGAACAGGTATGGAACTTCGGAGGTCCCTGGATGACCCAAAAGAGCAGGAGCAGGGAATGGGTACCTCGCCCCTGGTACCCCAACAGCGGCCATCGAATGGGTGACGGGTGGCAAGGTATCCACACTAACAACAGATTCGAGTGCCTTGAGATGGTTGACTGACTTTCTGTCTTACCATCACCAAGTAAGCCCGCCATTAGCCAGTCGGGGTCTGTTGCATGTGTGCATGAAAGCGATCTAGCAGTACCCTTTTTGGGTTATGTACCCCCTGCTGAACAAGTGGTCATACGGGAGGATTATGTACGGAAAGGCAGTTTTATGGAATTTCTCCCCCTTAAAACTAATCCGAATAATATCCAAACTCCTATCTGTAATCCCGCAATTGGGCAATTATGCAATGGCGTTTCACGCACCAGTATAGAGGCATGTGTGTTCCTTGATGTCCCTAGAATTATTATAGATGAGAATATCAAGGAGGCTTACCCAACAATATCCCGTGTCACCCAGTCGGAGCAGGCTGTCCATGATACCATCGAGTCTACCGGCCTTACCCTCATTTCTTGGAATATTGCCGGTATTGCGGGGGGGCCTTTTGCTACTTCTGTCCAACAAACTACACAACTGTGTGGTCAGAAGTAGCACGATTGTGGGAATTCACAGCCAGGTAGTGAGGGTTGAATGTAGTAAGAGTAACGATCTGGTTCTGGTAAACTTTTATAATAACATCTTTGATGCCTCAAGAGGGAACATCTTATTTGCCTTGGAAAAGGAAATTACAAGGGTTCTGGCCCTCTTCAATAGAAAGGCAGACGTTCTATGGGCCGGGGATTTTAATCTCCAGCCTTGCCATTTATCAGCAGGGAATCCGTGCGGTTTTGGAATGGAGATGGATAATCACTGGGGGAGTGTGGGAGGGAGTGAGGATTTTCTTCACTTCCCACATTGCCATTATGGCGCAACCTTAAACAAACTGTTAATTAAATTTGATTTACACCTGCTAAGCTGTAATAAAAACAGTTTGAACGATACTTGTCCCACCTTTACTGGGAGGGATGCTGGGTCTTTCGTAGACCATATTTTGTTCTCCAGTACAGGAGATTTTATAAACTTGTGCATCAGAGAGGAAAGTTTAAGTGATCACAATAGCATCAGCATTACCCTCCCGGGTCGAGGCGCTACTCCAGTGACTGGCGAAACTTGTTCCACTGATTTAGTCCCCATCAGACCCAATGGTATGAGGATTAGATGGTCTGGAATAAATTCTATGGCCAAACAGAGGGAGGTCATAATTAGTTGTAAAATGGAAATCAGTTATTGTCTAAACAATGTTATTAACCCTGATCTCCTATTGTCACACTTTATTAAAATTAATATTATCATAGACGGCATTTTTACCAAGACATCCCCCTCTAATAGAGTTATAAAGTGCGGTTGGTTTGACAAACCGTGTACAATCGCCCTACAGCAACCGAAGAAGGCATTACGCGTCAAACCCCGTGACAGCAACGGAATAAAGCAATTAAGGTTTACCTATAAAACGGCAATTTTTAAGAGGAAAAAGGTTTTACAAAGCGAAGCTTGGGATAAACTAAAGGAAGCAGCAGAGACTAAAAACTGTAAACTTTACTGGGAAACAATTAATAGCCCTTTCCTAAATACTGATGGTTTTCCAGTATTAACCTCGCACGTTGCATGTAATGAATGGATCATCCACTTCACTAGTATTTTTAACCCAGACGGGACACCCTTAGTTGTATCAGTTACCGAGGCCTCATCCTGGATACCTCTACCCCTGGGAATAACCCTGGAGGAGGGTCATGAAGGTCTCTTTAACAGCAAGGGGGGAAAAGCCCCGGGCCCAGACGGGGTCCCCATCGATCTATTAAAAGCAGAACCAAACCTGTGGGCTCCTATTCTGGTAAGGACTTTTAACTGTGCAGCAGAAGGTAATATACCCCCCTCCTGGGGCCAATCAGTAATTATTCCCTTATTTAAAAAAGGCAGCAAATCTGAGGCTTCCAATTATCGTCCTATTTCTTTGTTGGACGCCTCGGTAAAGGTCATGAGTAGAATTCTGCTCAAAAGGCTTGAAACTTGGGCAACAGATTCGAATATTTTAACTAAGGTGCAATATGGCTTTAGGAAAGGCATGGGCACTCTGGAGCAATGTGTAAATTTGGACCTCATTTTGAATAAATATACTGTGGTTAAAAAGGGCAACCTTTTCTTATGTTTTGCTGACCTGAGCAGCGCGTTCGATTTAGTTGATCACGCTATTCTTTGGGAGGTTTTGTTAGAGTCAGGGGCACCGAAGGAAATTGTCCATTTTTTGGCCAGGCTTTACAAAAAACTTTCCTGCAAGGTTCGCTACGGCACCCAAGGCGAATGTACTCCGTTCCTCAAAGTCTCAAGGGGAATTCGCCAAGGATGCGTATTGGCCCCTCTTTTATTTTCCCTTTTTATTAATTGTATTGATCGTAAACTGGCCGATATTCCAGCAGATGCCCCCCTGATAGGAGGTAAACCTGTCCCAATCTTATTATATGCGGATGACGCTGTTCTCCTATCCCGCACTCAGCTTGGGTTACAGCGACTAATTGATAGTTTTCTGATGTTTATTCAAAATAGGAGGCTCCGTGTGAATAAGTCCAAGACCTATGTAATGTCGTGCGGGCGGGTTGTAAATAAACGGAAGCATAACTTCTATTTGGATAGCAACAAAATGACACATGTTAAATCTTTTTGTTATTTGGGAATCACATATAAGTATGACGGGTCATGGTCTTCAGAGTTTGATAACATCAGACTGAAGATGCTGCGGACTACCAACAGTATATTCCGCTTTGCTTCCAAGCTTGGTTCAAGAAGCATCCCAGATATGATTAATATATATAACTTTCGATGTGTTTCTTCAGCATTGTATGGGGCAGGCGTGTGGGGTCATACTGAAGGCCCTTCGCTTCAAAAAGATGAAAACAAGTTTTTAAAGAGACTGTTATGTGCCCCCCCTTCTGCCTGTGTACAATTAATCCATGATGAGGTAGGGATCGTGTTCATCTCTGACTTGGCAGCCGTTCGGCCACTCTTATTGTGGCGTTCTATTTGGGCTAAGCCTGAGACACGATTCACTCAAGAAATTATTCTTGATTGTATAGGTCTGGATTACTCATCACGAATTAAGTGGTTGAAATACATTCATTTCTGGTATAAAACCTTATTTGATATTGATGTTCTTTTAGACCCTGAACTGGCAGTAGCAATCCCCAAAAAGGAAATCAAACAAACATTTATTAATTTTAAAAAGAATGAGCGAGACAAGGTGTATGGAAAGTTAGCCACCGTGAGGTTCTATAAGGAACTGAATTTATCTCCGGGGCTTCAAACCTATCTCGCAAATGTGTCTCGTCCCTCCCACCAATTCGTGTTAACCCGAGTTAGACTGGGTATTGTACACCATCTTGTTGCTTTTCCAATTCAGAAAATTAGATCAGAAATGCCCTGCCCGTGCGACAACACCTCACGTCAGAGTTGTTGTCATTTTTTACTTTTTTGTAAATTTTATCACTTTTTAAGGGTAAAGTATCTTAAACCCATCCTTTTAAAACATAACATCAGATCTACAAAGAGTGCTCTAGTATTATTATCTACTCTAGAGAATGCGGATATCTGTTTTTTTGTCGCTACCTTTATCCTGAAATGTACAGCTGCCAGGAAGAGCATAGTGTTGCCATAATCTTACATATTCCTGTCTGTACATCAAGGTCCTTGTTTATGTTGTATCATGCTTTTAGTATGTAAACGTCTGTTTGTTTTAATATTTTACTATTTTTCCCATGTCTGCCCGAGCCATATTAGATATTTAGCTCTAAAGTACAGCTGCCAGGAAATGCACTTGTTGCGATAAAAATATTTATTCCTGTCTGTACTTACATGACCCTCCTTTTTATAAGCTTTTTAGCTGTGTTTCACATCTTTTTAATACATATTGTTTTCCAGTGTATGTCAACATAGGTTCCCTTATGTGTTATTCCTGAGTACATTTTCAGTAATCTTTAGAATTGTTATTCTACATGCAATGAATTGTTTTTAGCTGTTTTGCTTGTATGATTTGTATTTTTCAAATCGAATAAAAGCTTATGACTATGACTACCTGGCATCATAATCTCTGTTTTATCTCCATTGAGTTTGAGATACGACTGATCCGTCCATGCAGCTCCTTTTTTCAGGCAGGTTTCTTAGTTGACTGACACCTCCTTTGGGTGGTTCACTATCACCACTAACTTGGTGTCGTCCGCATAGGTAACTATCTGGACCCTGAATGGGAGGACTATCTCCGCCAGAGGTCGTAGGTACACGATGAAGAGCGTGGGGCTCAAAGATGATCCCTGTGGTACTCCAGACAGTAATGGGACCTTCCTCGATGAACAGTTCCCTTAAAATACTTGGTACGAGCGCTCAGTTAGAAAGGAGTTGATCCAAGAGAGGGCTTTGCCTGCTACTCCCACTTCTCTAAGTCTCTCAAGGAGGATTTTGTAATTAACAGTATCAAATGTGGCACTCAAGTCAAGCAAGGTGATCGCAAATCAGTCTTGACCCTGTGCCTTGTTGTGTGGCATTTTAGACTCCGAGTTAATTTTCCTGATCGTGCTCTTATAGAGGTACAATTCACATTGCTCTTATATAGGCATAAGAAATCAAGCCCTTATTTAGGCATACCCCATGCTACCCAAATACAGGCATGGCTTCTTCCACCCATGCCAAACGTCACAACAATTTCTTGGAAAATCGACTTAAGCAGTCAAGGACTTCCCCTTGCTTGAATATTGATTTCTCCAAGAACTCAGTTACTTTACAATGAACAACTATTCCCAAGGGGTTCATTATGAAATTCATATGCCCGACTTTATGTCAAACTATGGCATTCCTAAACACCTTCAAGGTATAAATATACCTTCACTTGCTATAGCAAACTACGGTGGTTCGGAGCAGATCGACAGTCTACTTGCCCGACGCAGCTCGCTACAGCAAGTGCCGAAGGAAGCCGACTCTCCAGCTGACGCACTGATCAGAAATCTGTCTTTCTCCTGCCGAAAATCCAGCTCCAGTGTCTCCGGCTCCCCTTGCGGGGTATTGGGAAATCGAGTCCCGAGACAGAGATACCAGACCTCCTTCATTCTAACTAAGGTATGGAGCTGATTAGAACCTAGAGAAACCTTTGGTAGATTCTTGGCAAAGTAAACTAAAACCTATGCTACACAATACTTACTTCTTCCCTCATACTAGACTTAGGTAAGATACATTGGGGTAGGCGTATTTTAGAAGCACAAGTTGAGTGTTTAGTCTGTGTATTTATGTATGTATTTGTATATGGCTTAGAAACCATACAATGCTCTTCCAGTATTATTTTATAATACTATTCTCGGTGTACGCATTATACTTTGCAGTCTGCATAACGACTGTAGCAGTTCACTTCTCTTGCATGAGAAAGAAGACTGTTCAATAAGCCTTTTTATTGAAAACGCCCGTCTCTCTATTTCTCTGCAACTCTGTAGAAACTAAGCATGCACGATTGACTGAGTGAAATACTTATCTATTTTTTCCCCGACTCTGCGAGATATATTCTATTTCTTGGGAAACAAAGTCGCCATGTTTATGCGGTTGTCAGAAACTAATCCCTTCTTATGTATTCGAGAAAGTTTCTAGTGACCTCTGAGTTAGCTGGCACACACACAATTAAGTTTAGTATATTTGATAGAGACCTAGTTGACCCCAGTCCTACGTCTAATCTATAGGATATATTATTCCAATGCGCAGAGCCTATTGGGAATATAGGAACTACACTACATGGTGCCCAACGTTTGGTAAGGCACTAATTTAACGCTAGATACTAAAGTAACTCAGTTGTCCTTTTCTCAGAGACCCCTTTTTTCCTGTAAAATACTCAAATAAATGTCTGGAGTGGGTAAAAGGATAATATCTGCCATTGCTGAGTAGGACGAAAATCCTATGTATTAGTTTTTGGTTTGTTCAACGTTGAAGGATACAGTGTTCCAAAATATTGTGCACCTTATCTTTGTCTCCTTGAGACTTGCTCTGCAAGGTTTTCATTAAGCAAAAATGTCTATAAATGGTGATAACATCCACGGGACAAATGGAGCTACAGGCAACATCGCCGTACAAGCTTTAAACTTCCAGGAATCCGATGAGGATGCTGTAAGCATTCCAGAAAATTTAGGAAAAGCCATCACTTACAAAACTTATACGAAATGGCCTATCAGCAAGAGGTGGTAGGGTAGTTTTTGTGATAGAGGCACACAAATATTGTCAGATAGCAGAATTCTATTCATGGATAATCTTCCCTGAAGCAAATCCAGCAACAAAAGTGTTTCACTTCTGCAAAGAAGATGAACCACCAGAGGAATACA
Source organism: Lissotriton helveticus (assembly GCF_964261635.1). Classification (NCBI taxonomy): domain Eukaryota; kingdom Metazoa; phylum Chordata; class Amphibia; order Caudata; family Salamandridae; genus Lissotriton; species Lissotriton helveticus. Next base: position 1,059,933,799 of record NC_136063.1, on the reverse strand, counting down.
TTCCTTTCGAAGATATAGAAATTCCATTAACAAACCAAGAGCATGCGCTCTGGTTTAAAGGCACCCTAAAACATATAAATCACATTACCAGGCTCGTTCCACTAGGCAGACCAGGAGCAACAAGGCCGGTATTAGCCAGCTATGCACCACATCCTGCCAATGAAGAAATGTTGGATGAGGAACTATTAGTTAACTGAAAGAACTAATCAAAATCTACAGACAATTGGTGCAATATGTCATGAGGACTCTTACATTCCAACCAGCAATAAGGATTCCACAATACACCCCTTACCAGGGGAACACAAATAAAATTACATCACAGACTTTACACTCAGTCGTTGGTAAACTACCCGCAAAACCGGAACAAATTACATTCTGGATAGCTCCAAAAATTACTCAAATCGGGGCAGTATTTTCTGATACTACCCCTCATGAGAAACACAGAATTTTAACAATCTGTTTACCGATGGGGATCGCACCACATCTGGAGGACTGTGACACTTGGGGTACAGTCTTTGCTGCAATCTACACTAAAACACATGGTGTTCGGTCAATGGCGGTAATACCAGACGTCCTGAAACAGATTCAAAATGAATACGGGGCAGAGCCTGCTTTGAATCTAGGTATGAAATTACTGAAAGACTTCGAACAGGTCTCAACAATAATATTAGCTAATATTAAAGATGAAGCAGCGTCCGTGGCGATCCGCCAAAAGGTAAGGGAATTTGATGTAACTGAGCAACCACATGAACTGGCCAGAATAATTGAGAAATTCTATGAAGAATTAGGCAGAGACAGCTTGGGTGGGAAACCAGTTAAACCCCAACTGTCTGAAAATCCTGAAAAGGTCTTTATTAAAAACACTCCTACTCCTCCTAAAAAGAAGTGGGAGAACACTAAACAAACTTCTAAAAAGAAGCGTTCTCAATCCAGAGGTAGGTCTCCTCAAAAGGAACCCTCTGAAAGGAGGTATAACCTCAGCAATAGGGCTAATTTGAGAAAACCTAATAGATATCAAGATACTGATACACGTTCCTCTCGTACCTTTCAGACTTCGTCACAGAAATCCGAAAGAAGAGGACGGTCAGAACACAAGGAAGAACGCGTGAAGACCAAAGACAATCAACACGTTCAGAAAAATAAGAAACCTCAATTCACCAAAAAGAAGGTAACAGGTCTAAAAATCAGACATGCCGAGGATCTCGAGGACACAACTCAAGAACGGGGAGTGGGCTCAGACAATGTTGGACAGCGCAGCAGAAGTAACCATAGCTCGCAAGAACTTGAAGGATCACCTGGAGACAGTGGACTTGAATGAGTACATTCAAGTTGAAATTGCAGATACCAGGGTTAGCGTCCCCCATAAGGTATATGAAGTAACACTCCGGATGGAGGGGGACATAACTAGGAAAATTAGAGCACTCTTTTGAGAGCGGCTCTCTCAGGGTTATGACATTCTTCTAGCTGAACAAGACTGGCCACCTGAATTTGTCAGGGAGTCCCCACATGGCGAAGATCTCATTATGCCAGCCTTCTCCAATCATATTCCTATTCATTTAAAATATACCTATTCCAGGAAATGGGCAGTAGCCCAGGCTCCTGCATTATATAAAAATCATGTAGGATGGTATGAGGATTTTACGCACCATAAAATCCAGATAAAAAATCAACCAACTCCGCAACGGCAGTACCCAGTTAAGCAAGAAGCTAAAAAACAGGTCAGGGAGATATTAGATCAACTTGAATACCATGTGATAATTGAAACATGCACCTCGTCAATGAACAATCCTTTGTTTCCTGTCTCCAAACCAGACAATACATATTGTCTAGTATTAGATTACAGACATCTAAACTCTTGTTGCAAAACACTTGCAGTACAAAATGCACGCAGTGCAGCACTAATGAATAACATTGTGCGTAAAACATATAAAACCACATTAGATATTTCTAACGGTTTCTTCTGTCAAAACATTGCACATGAAAGTAGGTATTTGACCGCTTTCTCAATTATAGGGACACAGCGTCACGTCTGTCGTCTCCCTCAGGGATCCAAGACTAGTCCTTGGTTATTTTCAGCTAGAGTAACAGAGTTACTACAAACCTATGATGAAGCATTATCATACGTAGATGACATCTATCTGACAGATGATGACTTGGACAGGCACTTGAACAGAGTAAATACCATTATACTTGGATTCGCCATTGAAGGGTACAAATTCAATTTAAAAAAAATCAAGAATTGCCCATTTCAGCTTCTTTTTCTGGGATACGAGTTATCAAGTGAGGGCATAAGTCTGGCAGCAAACTTTCTAGAGAAATGTGCGCTGCTCCAACCTCCAAAAACGCTGAAAAACGTAGTCGATTCTATGTTTCCTGAATTTTGGAAGAACTTACATTCTAAATTACGCAGAAAGGGTTACATCTCTATACCAATTAATCAAACCTGATTTCAAAATAAATATTTGGACTAAAAAACACACAGAAATTTTGCGTTCATTGCAAACAGACGTGTTAGCAACAAAACATTTACAAACATGCGTATACGTACGCAACTTAGTGATCCGAATCATTCCAGGACAATGCGGATTCACGTACTTAACCTTTAATTAAGGAAAAAAAGTACCAATAGCTTACAAATCACACTTGTACACACAAGTAGAAATGAAATTCACTTCTACAGAAAAAATTCTGACAGCGGTTCAAACTGCAGTAGCAAAAGAGAGAGCCCTTGCACAGGGTAAGCGCATAATGGTCGTTACTCCTGTACCTGCTTTAGAGGCAGTGACAAAAGCGAGCCATCCAAATGCAGACCACCTCTGTTACCAAAGGAGTCCCTCAGGGATCTTGTCTTAGCCCCACTCTTTTTAATATTTACATTGCTCCGCTGGCCGCTCTGCTTAGGAAGATCGGGTTTATCCCGGTCTCCTATGCAGACGACTCACAGCTGCTTCCTACCTACGATACCGACGCACCTAATATTCAAGAAATATTCTCTGCAGGAATGCTTAAAATCACAGCATGGATGAGCCAAAACTTCCTCCAGCTTAATACTAGCAAAACAGAAATCATGCTATTCACAGAGGCAGTCACTAGTTGGTCCCCGAGATGGTGGCCGAAAGAACTAGGTACGGCACCAACCCCCAAACCGGTTGTAAAAAACTTAGGAGTACTTGTCGACAACAAGCTAAACATGGAGGAGCACATAGCACTCACGAAATGATCTTGCTTCCATGCCCTCAGTCTTTTACGGAACGTTTTTCACTTCCTTCCCCTAGATACTCGTAAGACTCTCATACACGCATTAGTACTAAGTCGACTGGACTTTAGTAACGCCCTCCTTATCTCGGCCAAAAATTCTGCCTTACAGACCCTACAGGTAGTCCAGAATACAGCAGCTCGCTTAGTCACTAATGCCCCCCGTCGCACTCCCTCCCTCCCACTTCTTCACAAACTGCACTGGCTCCCTGTCCGCAAACGTATCCATTTCAAAATATGCTGCTTGGTCTTCAAAGGTCTCCATCAGCTGGGCCCAACATATTTATCTAACAAACTGATCATATACACTCCCTCGCGCAAGCTACGCTCAGAAGGCAGAGGCCTCCTAGTCATTCCCCGCTTTAAGAAAACCAAATGGGGTGGAAAAGCCTTCTCCCACCTTGCGCCCAAATTGTAGAACCAGCTACCTGAGACACTCCGGCTAATACACAATTACTTCAGTTTTAGGAAGAAACTGAAGATATTCCTATTCTAAATGACATGATCTCTTGCCTCTACTGTCATCAGCGCGGAGATACCCCATGTGGGGCGATTCATGCGCTTTATAAATCAGCTAAATATTTAAATAAATAAAATGTTACTTCTTGTATTGTTTATCTGGATGAAATGACCGAAGCAGCAAAATACAACTCGGGCGGTACAATGTGCCAACACAGTTTTTCTGATTGCGTGTTTTTAACCTACACCCTTTATTACATTTGAGTGACTCCTCCCCCCCCCAGTTTTTTGATCCAACTTAAACCCCTGGCTTTTACCTATGCGTTTCTCAGCCTCACTCTCTGGTGTAATTTCTAATATGTATTTGTTTCCCTCGTCTTCACTGCCTAATTTTGCTTATGAGAAAGTGTCACTCATAGACTTTCAAATGTCACTCATAATTAGACTGAAGTTATGAAAATGTCACACATGGCATTCTGAAACCTTGGCAGCTATGGGTTTTGCATATCAGCCGAACACGGAGTAGACAAAACTCTGCACACTCCGTGGGCGGAGCAGAGTTCTCCGCCAACGCCTAATTTTGGGATAAGGTTTTCCGTGAACTAAGTTCCATAGTGGGGGTCACATTACAAGTGAACCCGATGCTGGCACTGTTAGGATATGACAGAGAAGTTGAAGCCAGCAGCAGAAAGCTAGTGGCAATAGGACTACTGCTCGCAAAACGCCGAGTGGCAATGAGATGGGCAAAAGGCCCGGTTCCCACAATAAAGGAATGGCAATCAGACATAGTACATTGTAATACACAAACAGATGTATATAACAAGTTATTGCCCCCTGCCAACTGTACTCCTAAAAACTACTGGTCCCCATTTCAGGCCTACTTGGTAGGGAAGGAGACGGGAGAACCTGAAGGTGGTCATGACACAGAAGAGCAACAGGAGGGGGGTAGCCACTCAGAGTAATCACAGAGTGGGTGGGGATGAGTATGCAGGAGAAAGAACAGACATACACAAATCAACAGATGGGATGGAAGAAACAAGTTCAAAGGTGCTCATGAGGGGACAAAAGGTGAAGCAGGAGAGAACACAACGCTATTGGTATATACTTATTCTGCTATGTGGTTCAACAAAGGTGCATGGAATAAACTTGTTTGTCATGACACACTGATGTATGAGATGGCAGAAGAATTGTCAAAACATGTCATGTTGTAATGCAATACTCTGAATGCTTGAAGTGTTTCAAAAAATAAAACAATAAAAAAAAATCAGTGAAGGATTGGTTATAATTAAGTCAGTCAGTACCTTTACACGGTTGTGAGAAATGATAAAAGGAATATACAGAAATAAACTATTAAAATAACAATTTGATCCTGAAACCAACAAAATTAAAAGACAAAATCACATACGAATATATTGTATTATGATCTATTTACATCAACAGTCTCTTACCCTTGTAGCAAGAAATGAGACCTGATTAACACAAAACACGTTAATGGTTCTTTCTATATTTGCAAGAAAAGCAAACCAGGTCCACACTGAAAACATCTAAATTGTCAAAGTACAAGAACTAAAAATATATTTCTAGGCATCGTATAAATGTACAAAGAAACATGAATCGCATAATGGTAAATCCTAGGACCGGTTTAGGATGCTTGATTCCGGTCCAGGAAAGACATGGCTTGGCAGTTCGGGCTGGACTCTTCCCATGAGGCACAGGGTCAAGGCTGATTTGCATATGGCCATGTCTGAACCGGGGTGGTGTGGAGTGCAAAAAAACCATGGATTTAGGCCCAGATCTCTGCACTGGGGTGAATGTATGACATTGTTCTGAATTCTGTCCATCAACGGTTGTTTTGCATTTGTGTTTATTTTGGGGGCATTTGACACAGCTTGTGTGTATGCAATGCGATGTGCGACCCCACATCTGTCATCGAAGATGTATGCAACAGTTTATGTGTTGCTCTGGCTTAACTAGTTTGCCTGATCATGTTTAAGTAACTTATTTCTTTTGGTTGAGCAGTCCATGAGTGCTAGTGTTGCATCAGTCTCGCATGTCTCTTCCTAGCTGTTCTCTTGCTTTCATCTTTGCTTGTCATTGCTTCCTGTGGTGTGCTTCCTTTCCCCTGCATTGCTTTCTCGCACACGTGCATTTTCCTAGAGTATTTTTCCTTCCATTGCAATCTTTTACTGATCAGTGTTCAATAAGTGGCTCTAAGCTGCGCCATTGCAGGCCTTTGAAGCTATTAACCATGCTTCATAGCCTTGGGTAAAAGGTGACGACCTAAAGGCACCACTAACGGAATTTGACAATTGTGGTTATAAATATGCACACACATCTTGCCCCAGGAATTTGGAACTGAATAGCGGAAAGTGTTGCATGAGGCCTTCATGTTATTTCCTGGCACATATGCTTAGTGGAAATATCGGTTTATATGGTGCTTGCTAGCGGAGGCAATGCCAGGGTGTATGGTTGATGAGGTTATTGCATGTAGGCTGATACTCTGGCACTTCAGACAGTGTGACTGCTTCTGTGAGTACCTAACACTTTTCCTTGCCACGGTCTGAAAGTTCACACTGGTACGTATTATGTTGAGTCCTTCTCAGAAGTGATGGCAATCTCTTCTGCAATGGTAAGCAACCGAGATTCGCTTATTAGGAAGCACAATCACCCTGTAGGCACTGTGTAACACAGTAACTACGATGCTGCCTTTTGTCTCTGCCTGGCCTTTTTTTGTCTAAAGGACTGGCGTTAACAGGGTCAGTTTTTGAACTCGAAAGTGATGGACTTGTACAACAGGGGAGCCGTGCCAAAATATGCCCCCTGGAATAAAACTGTCCAATTCCTAGCAACAATTCATGGCTTTGAGTCCTAATGGTTGAGGGCTTTGAGTCGTCATTCGTTGCAGTGTGCTGTTTCGTGTGCATGGATGGGTGCCACAAGCACATTTTTGAGCCACGTGTTTTGAAATTTGCTTGTTACTCTTGTTTCACCTTGTTGTTACAGTGCTGTATGTGCGTTTTGTGACATTGTTTGCCAGATCAGTGTCTTTACCCTGATCTCTGATGCTGCTGGCTAGCCTCCTGTCTTTAGACACTGCAGAAGGTCTTACTCTGCTGGCTGGTGTGGTTCTTTTGATATGAATCTTATGAGTTACCCACGTGCTCTCAGCCTCCTCTCTGCCTTTTCCCTCCATATTCCTTGCTCTGGGTCCATTCCTTTCTCCCCATCGTTTCCGTCCTCACTGACTTTATCTGCATCTTTCTCCCTATCCTTCCCCCCTTCATCTGCCTCCACCTTTTTTCCTCAGACTTTCTTCTCCTCCCTCTCGTGTGTGCTTTCTCCACGTGCTTCTGTCTCCTCCAGTGTTGATTTCCCACTCCCTGCATCTGCCGCCGTCTGCTCACAGTGGCAGTCTGTCCATTTCTTCTCTGCCAGTGTCAATCAATGAAATCAATGCAAAAACTAATGGACCCGTCGGGCTTAGGTACGATGACAATCGGGGAGTTCCATTCGCTTCTGGAGGGCTCAATGATGTCCACCTGAAGCATTTGCTGGACCTCGGCTTCAATAGCCCCCTTCTGGCTTCCAGGATTCGATAGGGTCTCAATCGTACCGTTTTCATGACCTCTGTGTGAATGGCATGTTCGATGAGAGTCGTTTTTCCGGGGGTTAGGGAGAACACCTCCGCAAGATGTAGCAATCTGTCCCTCAACTCCTCCCTTTTGGTAGGGAACAAGTCGTGGTCTCTGCTCTAAATGAAAAGGGGGTCGCTCCCATCCTGATTGAGCATGAGAGCCGGTCGTGGTCCCTCCCACCTTTTTAGAAGATATACATGATAGATCTGCGTGTTTCTTTTTTCTTTGGGGTCTAACTCTACTCGGTATGTTACTGGAGTCACTTGCTCAATGACTCTGAATGGTCCCTGCCATTGGCCTAACATTTTACGTTCTGAGGTAAGTCTCATCACCAACACTAAATCATCTACGCTTAGCTTCCTTTCTTTTGTTTTTTTATCGTATTGTCTCTTCTGCTCTTCTTGGGTTTGTTCCATGTGGGCTTTTACTATATCTCTAATTTTGTGGAGTCTGGTTTTTATGTTTTTAACCCCAAAACATAATCAGGTAGTGGTTTTGCTCCCTTTGGCTCCTCCTCCCATTCTTCCTTCAGCATATCTAAAAGGGTTCTGGGTTGCCGACCATACAATAATTCGAATGGGGAGTAACCAGTGCTCTTCTGTTGTTTACAAAGCAGAGCAAAAAGAGCCAATGGTAACATTTCCTCCCACTTTCGCGCCTCAAGCTCCAGCAGTGTTTTTAGGATGATTTTTAAGGTGGCATTGTATCTTTCAAACAGACCATCTGTTTGGGGATGGTATGCCGCTGTTCTAATCTGTTTTATGTTCAATTGTGTGCAGACCTGCTTCATTAAATTCGATACAAAGGGGGTGCCTTGGTCAGTTATTATCTCTTTAGGAACCCCGGCTCTGGAAAATATGTTAATCATGGCCTTTGCTATCTGGGTTGCATTCGGTTGTCTCAATGCTACAGCTTCTGGAAATCGGGTGGCATAGCCGACTACTACCAGAGCATATGTATACCCACTACGAGAAGGCAAGAGGGGTCCATTAATATCCATTCCTATTCGGGAGAACAGTTCTTCTATTATCGGGAGGGGACGTAAAGGGACTTGCGGGACATAGCCTGGGAAGATCTTGGAAAAGCGGCGGAATTGAGGGACAGTAGATTTTTCTGGGAAATAATAAACCAACCTTTTTTAAAGAATGGGGACAAGGGCAATATATTAGTGCACATTCCGGAGGAGACCTGGGTGTTACACTATGGGAAAATCTTTAACCCAAACGAGGTGTTGCTGGCTACTGATGATGGGGTTGGAGATTTTAATCTGATGTCAGCTAAAGAACTTAGCCTCTCTATTACCTTGTCGGAGATAGAGGTTGCCTTGAGGATGGGCATTCCATTAAAGGCTCCCGGGCAGGATTCAGTGCCTTTAGACCTCTTTAAACACAACCCGGAGGTCTGGGCACCATTGCTATTAAATATTTTTAGAGCAATTGTGGTGGGGCGTATCCCAATCTCGTGGCATGAGGCGGTAGTAGTACCGATTTTTAAAAAGGGCGATAAGGGTGACACTTGCTGCTACCGGCCGATATCCTTACTAGATGCCTCGTGTAAATTGATGGGTAGAGTGATATTGGCACGCCTTGAAGTTTGGGCAGAATCCGCAGGTATCATAGTGGACTCACAGTACGGGTTTAGGAAAGGTAAGGGAACCACTGAGCAGTGTCTCAATCTGGCATTAATTATGGGCAAGTACATGGGGGCCAAGCATAGTTGTATTCACTTGGCCTTCATGGACTTGTCCAGTGCCTTTGACACTGTATGTAGGGGTAAGTTGTGGCAAATGATGGAAAACATGCGGTTTGAAGAATCATTAGTGACCCTGCTTCGTAGACTCCATGCTGCCACCTCAGTGAAAATCAGATAGGGTCCAGGAGGTCAATCAATCAATCAATCAATCAAGCATTTGTATAGCGCGCTACTCACCCGGAGGGTCTCAAGGCGCTTGGGGTAGGGGGGTTCGCTACTGCTCGAACAGCCAGGTCTTGAGTTGCTTCCTGAAGGCGAGGTGGTCTTGGGTCAGGCGGAGGTGGGTGGGGAGGGAGTTCCACGTCTTGGCGGCCAGGTAGGAGAAGGATCTTCCTCCCGTTGTGGCTCTTCGGATGCGGGGGACGGGGGCGAGGGCGTGGCTGGTCGATCGAAGCCGGCGGGTGGGAGTGTAGAAGTTCAGGCGGTCGTTGAGGTATCTTGGGCCTTGGTTGTGGAGAGCTTTGTGTGCGTGGGTGAGGAGTCGGAACATGATTCTCTTGTTGACGGGGAGCCAGTGCAGGTTTCTCAGGTGTGCGGAGATGTGGCTGTGTCGGGGGATGTCCAGGATGAGTCGTGCTGAGTCGTTCTGAATGCGCCGGAGTCTTTCCTGGAGTTTTGCGGTGGTTCCGGCGTAGAGGGAGTTGCCCTAGTCCAGTCGGCTGGTGACGAGGGACTGGGTGACCGTCTTCCTGGTTTCGGTGGGGATCCACCGGAAGATCTTACGTAGCATGCGTAGGATGTTGAAGCATGACAAGGAGACGGCGTTGACTTGTCTGGTCATGGAGAGGGAGGAGTCCAGGATGAAGCCCAGGTTGCATGCGTGGTCTGTTGGTTTGGGTGCGCTGCCCAGGGCAGGGGGCCACCAGGAGTCGTCCCAGGCGGAGGGCGACAATCCCAGGATGAGGACTTCCGTCTTGTCTGTGTTCAGTTTCAGGCGGCTGTTCTTCATCCACTCGGCTACGTCTTTCATCCCTTCGTGTAGGTTGGTTCTGGCGGTGGCGGGGTCGTTGGTGAGGGAGAGGATCAGCTGGGTGTCGTCGGCGTAGGAGATGATGTTGAGGTTGTGTTGGCGTGCGATGGCCGCGAGGGGGCTCATGTAGATGTTGAACAGCGTGGGGCTGAGTGAAGATCCTTGTGGTACGCCGCAGATGACTTCGGTGGCTTCTGATCTGAACGGGGGGAGGCGGACTCTCTGTGTCCTTCCGGCGAGGAAGGAGATGATCCACTCCAGTGCCTTCTCCTGGATTCCGATGTTGTGCGGGCGCTGTACTAGGGTGCGGTGGCAGACTGTGTCGAACGCCGCGGAGAGGTCCAGGAGGATGAGGGCCGCCGTTTCCCCTTTGTCGAGCAGGGCTCGGATGTCGTCGGTGGCTGCGATGAGGGCGGTCTCGGTACTGTGGTTGGCCCGGAAGCCGGACTGCGAGTGGTCGAGTGATCCATTCGTCTCGAGGAAGGCGGCCAGCTGTCTGTTGACGGTCTTCTCGATGACTTTTGCCGGAAACGAAAGGAGCGAGATGGGGCGGTAGTTTTTGAGGTCGGTGGGGTCCGCTGATGGTTTCTTCAGTAGGGCGCTGAGTTCGGCATGCTTCCAGCTCTCTGGGAAGGTTGCGGTGTCGAAGGATGCGTTGATGATGTCCCGTAGATAGGGAGCGATGACGGAGTCGGCCTTGTTGAAGACGTGGTGAGGGCAGGGGTCGGTTGGTGATCCGGAGTGGATGGAGTTCATAGTGCGTATGGTGTCTTCGGTGTTGATCGGGGTCCAGGCGCAGAGGGTGGTGGTGGGGGGCGCTGGTGCGGTCGTAGGGTGCATCGGCTGTGTGCTGAAGCTGTTATGTATGTCTACGATCTTGCTGTGGAAGAACGAGGCGAGCGAGTTGCAGAGGTCTTGCGATGGGGTGATGTCGTTGTTTCCGGCGCTGGGGTTGGAGAGCTCTTTGATGATGTTGAAGAGTTCCTTGCTGTTGTGGGCGTTGTTGTCCAGTCGTTCCTTGAATGTAGTTTTCTTGGTGGCGTGGATCAGTTGGTGGTGTTTTCGAGTGGCGAGCTTGAGGGTGGTCATGTTGTCTGGTGTCGGGTCTCTGCGCCAGGCTTTCTCGAGGGCTCGGCAGGTCTTCTCGGAGCTCTTGAGTTCGTCGGTGAACCAGGCTGCTTTCTTGTTGCCGGGTCTGCTGGGAGGGGTCTTCAGTGGAGAGAGGTCGTCTGCGCAGTTGCTGATCCACCTAGTGAGGTTGTTGGCGGCTTGGTTGGGGTTCGCTGAGCTGGCGGGAGGGTTCTGGCTCAGGGATGCGGCGAGCTGGTCGGCTGTGATCTTGTTCCAGCTTCTGCGGGGACCCTGTTGCTGGTGGTGGTGGAGCGTGTTCCTTCTGAAGCTGAAGTGGACGCAGCTGTGGTCCGTCCAGTGTAGTCCGGTGGCGTGGCTGAAGGAGATGTCCTTGCTGGAGGAGAAGACGGGGTCGAGCGTGTGGCCGGCGTAGTGGGTGGGGGTGGTCACCAGTTGCTTGAGTCCGAGGTTGGAGAGGTTGTCGAGCAGGGTGGTGGTGTTGCGGTCGTTGTTATTCTCCAGGTGGAAGTTGAGGTCCCCGAGGAGGATGTAGTCATCGGAGGGGAGGGCGTGCGGGCTGATGAAGTCGGCGAAGTCTTCGCTGAATTGTGTGCGTGGTCCCGGGGGTCTGTAGATGAGGGTGCCTCTGAGGGTGGTCTTGGGGTCGGTGTGGATCTGGAAGTGTAGGTGTTCGGCGGCCGTGAAGGTGTCGTCGGAGTTGGTCGTGATGCGGATGGTGTTCTTGTGGACGATGGCGATGCCTCCTCCTCTCTGGTTGACGCGGTCCCTCCGGGTGATCTTGTATCCGTCTGGGATGGCGATGGCGATGTCTGGCGCTGAGGAGGCGTTCATCCAGGTTTCCGTGAGGAATGCGACGTCTGGAGCTGTGGTGTCGAGGAGGTTCCAGAGTTCTACGGCATGTCTGTGGACGGAGCGGGTGTTGAGCAGGATGCACTTCAGGTGGTTGCTGCCGGTGCTCTTCTCAGTGGGTGCGGTGCAGGTCCGGCTGCAGGAGAACTTGCAGGCTTGGCCGGTGAAGGGTCCGTGGGTGCGTTATGGGGTGACTCGGTGGCAGCCGGGGATTCGGCCGGTGTTGAGTGCGATGAGGGTGGCGTAGTTGTAGGTCTGTCGGGAGGGCTGGCGTCCTCGGGGGCCAGGGGGTCTGGCGCTAGGCGCGGGCCAGGCGCGGACGGGCTTGCCTTTGGCGCGCCTTCGGCGAACAATCGGCACGCCCGCTGCGCGTGCATGCTGCGCGTACGCGTGGACTCCGCCATAAATGGCGTGGTGGGAGGGGCGGAGCGAGGGAGGAGCAGCTGGGAGGCGGGAGCGGGGTGGCGAGTGGGGAGGGTCGAGGGAACCGGCAGGAGTGGGGGCGGGGCCGCGGGGGAGCAGCGGCAGGGAGCGGGATGGGCAGCAGCGGGGACGGAAGCGCTAGGGCAACAGAACAGAGATAATACCAACAGGGTACAATACCAAAAGGGCAAGACTACGGCGAACGGGGGCAGGGCAGTACACGGGGCAGGCTGAACAGGACAATCAGGACAACAGCACAATACAATTCAAACAAATCAGGGCGATAGTACAGACCACAGTGGGGGCACAATCAGGGCAGCGATGCGAGCGGCAGCAGCAGGGAACCGGTGACTTCCTGGAGGGGCCACGTAACGGGTAGAGCGACCAGCACTGACGAGGTCAGGCTGGGTCACAGCTCCCCGTCGCCCGGTCTCTCCCTTAAGTAATCCGAGGGAGGAGCAGCTGGGAGGAGCAGCTAGGAGGCGGGAGCGGGGTGGCGAGTGGGGAGGGTCAAGGGAACCGGCAGGAGTGGGGGCGGGGCCGCGGGGGAGCAGCGGCAGGGAGCGGAGTGGGCAGCAGCGGGGACGGAAGCGCTAGGGCAACAGAACAGAGACAATACCAACAGGGCACAATACCAACAGGGCAAGACTACGGCGAACGGGGGCAGGACAGTACACGGGGCAGGCTGAACAGGACAATCAGGACAACAGCACAATACAATTCAAACAAATCAGGGCGATAGTACAGACCACAGTGGGGGCACAATCAGGGCAGCAATGCGAGCGGCGGCGGCAGCAGCAGGGAACCGGTGACTTCCTGGAGGGGCCAAGCGGCGGGTAGAGCGACCAGCACTGACGAGGTCAGAAGACAAATCTAATTCCATCCACCGAAGGTGTTCGCCAGGGTTGTATTCTTCCTCCATTCTTATTCCTGGTGTACACCAACGGTTTAGAAAGATTTCTGCTTGATAGCGGAGCCGACTTCCCCCAAGCAATTGGTAAAAGGATACCGATGTTGTCCTATGCAGATGACACGGTCCTAATGACCCTTACTTCTAATGGTATGCAGACTACCTTAGCTGCCTATGAGGCCTTCATGGGTAGTTTAGACCTCAAGGTCAATTTTGCTAAATCGTTTGCTATGACCTGCACCCCGAAAGGTGTAAAATCTCGTAGGTACATGGTAAGGGACTCTATTATTGCAAAAGTTGACAATTTTAACTATCTTGACAACCTTTTTAATAAAAAGTTAAACTGGGACCCTTTAATATCAGTCGGGGTACAAAAAGTTACACAATCGGTCGAGGCTCTGTTTCGCTTTGCTAGCAAATTGCGGCAAAAAACGATTAGAGAATTAATAACTGTATATAAAGCTAAATGTCTCTCTGCCGCCGTATACGGGGCAGGTGTATGGGGGACTCAGAAATGTGATAAAATACAAGTCATGGAAAACAAATTTTTAAAACAGTTGTTATGTGTCCCACCAGGTACCTCTAATAACTTCTGTCATGGGGAGGTGGGCATTGCTTTTGTGAGTGACATTATTCATTTGTCGCCTTTGTTGTTATGGTCTAAAGTTTGGCAGTCAGAAGAGTTAAAAATTAACAAAGGAAATCTTGTATGACTGCCTTAAACTTGATCACTCCATGAATATTCCGTGGCTTCGTTATGTCAGGGAAACTTTTAATATAATCGGGTTAGGGCAAATGTTTGAAAGTCCAGATATGGCTGGTAAGGATTATAAGTTAATTATCCAAAAAGCTTATTATTCCAGCCGAGGCACTCTGAGAAATGGTGAGAACGCAGTATATAGGAAGGACGAGCTGCATCAGCAGTTCTACCTGTCACATATCACCCACACTCAATGGCGTTTTTTCTTGACAAGGTTTCTATTAATTCTTTACATTATCTCTTTGGTTTCCCAAAACAAGGGGGGTGGTGTGAGAGGCTACCCCCTTGCCCCTTGTAATAATAGGGACTCACAAAGCACTTTGCATCTTATTCTTTTTTGTGCATTGTACAAGGATGCAAGAAACAGGTTTATCAAGCCTGTCCTGTTAAACCTTGGATCTCCTTACTACAAAGAAGGCTATGAGTACCTTTTGTCCTTGTCAACTCCAGAGATTTGTAGTGCTTTGCTTAGCTTTATCCGAGTGTCTCTTGACATTAGAAACAAATATGAAAAATGATAACTGTTTAGCTAAGAATATGGTGTGGACTTAAGACTGTAATGCACTTCATGAAAAGTTTTATAGATGTGCCTTGACTGCTTTGAACTTCTTGTAATTTTAAATTGTAAAATGAATTATGGAATTTTAATCAATTATGTATTTTTGTATAATTAAGTGAGGTTTGAATCTGTGTATACTTTTGTGATTCCCTTGTTGAATCGAATAAAGTTATTCGAACGGAACGAACGACTTGCGGGGGTATGACCTGGCTGTTTTTGTGGCATATAGGGCATTCACTACAATATTGTTGGACCTGCTGATATACTCCTAGCCAATAGAAGTGGTCAAGTATGGCCTTTTCGGTCCCCCCCCCGGAAATGACCACGTAGAAGGTGGCTTTGGGCCAGATATAGAACGTTTTCCCTATAGGATCGTGGTACCAGCAACTGGGGTTTTGCTTCCTTTCCTCCTTTCCTATATAATAGACCCTTATTTCTGAAAAACTGGGGAGCAACTTGATCTGGGTCTTTCTGCTCTAGGGACCTATTCCAGGCTTCATACAATGTAGGGTCTTCTCTTTGTGCTGCTCTAAAGTCCCGGTCATGTTCCCATACCTTAGTGGTGGCTGTTTGCGTCAGTGCAACCGGGGCCCATTGATGTTTCTCTCTTCCTTTCTGTTTTCCGTTTTTACGGGATTTCCCAGGACATCGTTCGTGATCAGGTACTTGTGAGAAGGGAGCAGTTTGTCTCCATTCAGCTTCCTTGGGGACTGTGTCTAAGAGAAGTTGGTTCATGTGAGGATAGTCGGTCCCTAAAATAAACGTTTTTGGTGGTTGGGGAATGAGCCCCACTTTGAGTGGAATGGGTTCTAGAGTCGGATCGTGTTGAACAAAGACTTCAGTGGTTTTATAGGGCTTCTGATTCCTGTGTAGCACTGTATGTTCACCATACCCGTATTGGACTACACCCCTCCTGGAATAATCTGAGGTTGGATGACGCTTTGTAAGCATCCTGTGTCTATTAGGGCTCCCCTTCTTTCCCCGTTAACCCTCACGGTTCGGAGAAAGGGAGGGGTATTACTAGGGATAGGGTTACAAACAAAAGTTCTGGCAAGCCCAATGTCCATGGGCTCCTCCTTTTGGGGGCATACTGGCGCGATATGCCCATATGCCCCACAATTAAAACACTGAGGGCCTAATACTGTTGGTGGCCGAGTCGAAGGCGTTGGGGGCCCTGGTAACATAGTAACAGTGTCTGTTTTTCTCATGGGTGGTGGTTTAGGAGTACGAGGATTAGAACCCCCGATCCCAGGTTTTCAGTGGCTCTCATCCTGTCATTTTTGGATGTCTTGAGCACGATAATAGGCACTTGCAATTTCTACAGGTTTTTCTAAGGTGAGGTCGGTATGCTGTCTGACCCATCGTTGTATGAGAGGATGAAGAGAGTTTAAATACTGCTCCTGGTATACCTTTTCCATGATTTCTGCTTTTGTGGCAAGGTCGGGTTTTAACCATCTGTCTGCCATATCACGAATCCTATAATATAGTGCGCGTGGTGTCTCTTGGAGCCCTTCCTTTATTTGACGCAACCGAACCCGATATGTCTCCTGGTCTAGTCCCATGCGTTCCAGGATGGTCCTCTTGACGTCGGGATAGGGAGTGATCCTAAGAGGGTTCGCAGCCTGATAGGCGGATTGGAGATCTCCAGAAAGCATTGGACTCAGATACTGGCCCCATTTATCTTCGGGCCAGGCAGCCACCCGGGCCATTCATTCAAAAGTTGCAAAAAAAAATTCTCAGTCCTCTCCACTGACATATTTCTGTAGTAAATCAAATCAAATCAAATAGTCCTTTATTTGGTATTCGTAGTATGAAACACCATAAAAGTACATATAAATGTAATAAAACAATAAAAAAGATTTCCACAACAACTGGTGGGATCGATAGATAAAGTGCTAAAGTGCAATCTGGACTATGGTACATGGCGAAAATTACAGTGAGATAAATACAGTTAAAAATGTAAGTTAAAAATTAAAAGGCAGGATAATATACTACAAGTATGTTGCATATCTCAACCTAAATTTGATCTATGCCTCACGCAAAACTTCAGGAATTGTGCAACATTTTTTGCGTGGTAGCAATTTTCCAAAAATTGCAGCACGAGGTAAGCGGGATGACAGGTTCTTAGTCCCAGGGCTTTCAATGGTAGAATTATCCATCTCTTCCTCGGCTCCTTATAGAACTTACAAAATAGGACTCCATGGATGGATGATTGATTTGAGACTTCGTCGCAGGGGCAAGGAATCAAAGTAGTTGACCAGTCATTGATTTCCGGGAAAGAGATCAATCGGTGGAATATGTTCAACCTAAAACGGGTTAACAAAAATTTTTCATACCCACGTATCTCAAAAGCTAGATATGGCTGCATATTTAAGGTGGTTTGAATTATCAGCATATCTTGGACGGTGCTTTTAGCTGCTTCAGATGTCAATCGTAAATTTTCTAAATGGATCATACATAGTTTTTTTATCCTTTTCTGGGAATCTCTGAAATTGACAAGGGAGAATGATAATACTTAATCAACCCTAGGTCATTCAGAAATGTTTTAATGTAATCTAACCAACCAATCCTGTGTCCATTTTCCAGGAAAAGACAATCTTGTAGTATTCCTTGAGGAAAAATTGATTTTATGGATGTCCAGATACGGTGCCACAGCAGAATTGGTTGGAGTTTGATTACATCTGAAATGTACGGGTCACCAAGTTACAGGTGGCAGCTATATGTTGAGGTACTTTGGAGTACAGCAAGGAGGAATCTCAGAAAGTTGTTCTCTACCTTTTGATGGTTATCCACCCTGCTGTAGCCCCATACCCCAGCTCCATAGATTGCTATGGTTAAGCATTTAGCCTTATAAATACTGATCAGTTCCACCGGTGGTCTCTTTCCTAACCCTTGGGCAAACTTGACTAATGCTAATGTTGCTCTAATAAAAAGTAATTTTCTGGCCTCAATAGCCTGCCTCCATGAGCATTTGTCATCTATTAGGATGCCCAAATATGGGTAGGTCTTTGTGGTCTCTACTTTGGTGTTTTCAATAAACATTTCTCTAATTTTCTTTGATCTAGGCCCTATTGACATAACAAAGGTTTTCTTGATGTTTATTTTGAGTTCTAACTCCGCCATAAAGCTGTGGTATCTTGTCATGGAGCGTTGTAATTCTAAGGGGGTTCTAGCTAAAATCACGGCGTCATCGGCGTAGAGTAGGGCAGGAATTGGGCGCTTGTTACTTGCTGGAAGTTCCTGGCTCCCCTGTAACATGGCGCACTCCAAACCATTTGTGTAAAGATTGAACAGAAAGGGGGCCAGGACACAACCCTGCCTTACCCCCCTCTCCACACCAAATGAGGCAGTGAGTTCACCATTTTTGCCGAATCTCACCCTAGCTGAAGCATTGGAGTAAAGCTCCCGTAGAAAGTTCAACAAGGGGAGCTCTACTCCCATGGCTGACAAGATCGACCACAGTTTAGAATGGCTTACCCAGTCAAAAGCTGCAGTTAGGTCTACATATGCCATGTAGAGGTTCCCGCCCTTTACATTAACATACTTGCCGATTAAGAGAGTCAGGTTTAGTGCTTGGTCCGTGGTGCCCAGGCCTGCTCTGAACCCGAATTGGATGTCAGAAAGTTTATTGTTTTCGTCTGCCCATTGCTGTAAACGATCCAGAATATTCCGCCCCATTGCTTTACCTAACGTGTCTAATAGAGATATTGGGCAGTAACAGGATGGGCAGTGTCGATCACCCTTTTTGAAAATCAGGACCAGGATGGACTCAGAGCATGTTTTAATGAGCCCCACTGCACAGGATGCTTGAATGACCCTGGTCGGTAGTGGGGTCCATAGGTCCATATTGTGTTTAAAGAGATCTACTGGAACACCATTTGGACCAGGAGCCTTTCCCCCCCTACTGGCCATTAGTGCTCTCTCAACCTCTGAGAGAGTAACTCCAAGTTCTATGGGAAAAACAGGTTGGGCAGACAGTTGACTTGTCCTTTCCTTTGCATTTTGAACATGACGGTCTTGAATCGGCAAACCGAATATCCCTTTAAAGTGTTCGACCCATGAAGCTTCTTCTATAGCCATGTCGAATTTTGGAGTGCCCCTTTCTTCCGAAAGGAAGGGTGACTTAATAATTTTCCAAAAGGCAATATTATCCTTCGTGATGCAGCTGTTATGTAACTGGGTCCATAATTCATTTTTCATCTCTATTTTCCTATGCTTTATAGCCAGGTTATAAGCCCTTCTAAGTTTAGCTATTTCTTGTTTATCTCTTAGTGTTTTATGAAGTGCTGCTTTAAGGTTTGAATACGCTTTAGTGTAGGACTTATCGAGCCATCCTGTTGGTTTACCCTTATTTCATTTTAGTTTCCTGCCTAATGCTGATTTTACTTTATAAGTTATATTTAAAAAGCTACCCAAGACCTCTTCATCAGATGTAGTTGTATCTAGACATTTGTTAATAGATACTAATGAGCTTTTTACTACCTCTGTGGTAAACTTTATAGGGTCTACTTTATCCCATTTTAGCGAGTACCCATTTACCTTGTCAATGGTCAAGGTTCCTTGTCCATATTTTCTTATTGAGTCTTGCTTGCCTAATTCATGGGGAAAAGATACTGTGATGCTCTTCGGTAAATGGTCGCTGGTGGCGTTGTCATGAGTATTAAAATCAAGAATGCGGAACACTGCATTACATGAGACAAAGATAAAATCTATAGTGCTTAAGGCGCCCCTTCCAATAAAGGTAGGAGTAAGTGGGACAGGGGGGTCTACTAGTTCATTTGCCAAACCCAGCTCAAGGATGAATAGAACCTCGTTCAAACAGTCCCTGATTAATGTATGGGGGAAGTGAGCTATAGTGTTTCCGTATTCGTCATGAAGACCACAGGTTAGGTTTTTGTTAAGGGAACATAGGGTAAGATTAAAGTCGCCCCCCCAAATAGTCAAATAATTTTTTTAATGACTATTTTGTGATTCCTGCAGGCAAAAGGAAATCTCCTTTATAGTTGGCATTAATTGGGCCTGCGGTAGATTATTATAAAAATTGACTAATGTACAGGTGCCGCTTTTATTCATGTTCAAGTTTATAATTTGAAAATTGGTGTCCATTCTGGATGTTGTGATTTCCTTAATGTCAAGTGTGAGAAGTTGGCCTGATGTATGATGTCTCCAATTCTGGGGGCACCTTATATCAGTCCAAACAATCCCTTATGGTGATGGTTGTAAGTCAACCTTAAAGACAAGCTATCCTAGAGGTAGCATGGACTAAGCTGCCTAAAGGCTTAACTCAAGAGGGCATGTGAAGCCAGCTGTTTTACCATATGCAATCCTGTAATATCAAATGAAAGGACACCACACAAGTTATATATTATAAAAATATATGTATTTATTCTCAGAATAATCCCCTGTACTCTTTATGAGTATAGAAGCACAAGCGTTTAAACAAAAGCACAGTATAACATATGAAAGTTGCAAAATTATGGATGAGGCCAGTGGCCACTCAAACCATACCAAAAAAGTGGTATAAGTATCACTATTTGATCAGTGGTAAGGCCTAGGGCCTTGGGAATCGCTGGGACTACACTGGACTAACAGCAGTTAGGACGGGAGTAGCCCGCGGGAATCGGGTGCAGCGCTTAAAGCACACGCATGCACCAATGCAAAGTCAATGGTGCGTAAAAGTTATCGAGTTACAGTTTTAAGGGTCTTCTGACTGGACTAGAAGGACAAAACTTTAGACTTAGACACTAGAGGTGTAAACCACTACAGGAGCACCGGCGTTCAAGAGTTACCTCACCCACAGGAAGCGGGTGCACAGGTGCAAAAGCGTGTCGGGTCTCGTCATGTAGATCTATGAAGCCTGGAGATGAAGATGATGCAGGCGGCCAGATGAGAAGAGTCCGGTGTGATCCAAGGGCGGATCGAAGATGTAGAGTACCTGAAAGCAGAGGGGACAGAGTCTGGGTCACTAGCCAGTGACCAGGAAGGAACCAGGCAATGTCGGGTGCAATCAGGTGGTTGTCGTGAAGCTTGTCTCCGCTGCCACGTGGACTCTGGGGCACCGAGGATGTCCTGGAGTGAATCACGAGCTGTCCCACAAAGGCTCTCGCTGTCGGCGGTGTCGGCTTCTGGATCGAAGTCAACAGTCCTTGGCAAATGCAACCCATGCAGGATTCGAAGATCGCTTCTTACTCGGACCGGCAAGGTCAGAGCGGGTGCTCCTTTTCCGGGGAGTGAGGGCCTGTCTGGAGCAACCAGACTAGCAGAGCAAATTCAAAGGTTCGTTGGTACTGAGGCCACTAGCCAACAGGCAAGCGACCGGACCAATGCGTCAAGCAGGAAAATGCAAAAGGGCCCCACGCAGCACTCGATGAGTGTGGAGGGGTGAGCTTTGGTGCAAAAGCTGCTCTGGGCTGGACCTTCTCAAACTCCAATGCACAGCTTCGAGGGAGCCTCGGATGCTGCACGGTCAGCACTTTGTACTTTTTCCAAGATGGCCAGCCCCACGCTTAAGGTCGCCTCCACGGGTCTCAGCTTTGCAGGGACTGTGGATCGGGCTGTTGGAAGGCAGGAACGCTGGGTCTTGTTGATCTCTGTCACTCAAGTTCCGGCGGGAACTGCAACAAAGCAAATGGTGACGTGCTGGCTGGTGCCTGTTTGCACAGGGTGGTCACTCCTTGACCACAAGGGAGATTCTTCAGTCTTCCACGTCGAGTGGGATGTTGAATTGTCCAGAGTTATGTTTCAAAGTTTCAGTCAGGATAATCTGATGTGCATCAGCACAGCTCCTACCTTTATTCCAAATCAAGGGGCTGGATTACCTGCTAGGTCCCTCCTATGGGTGTCCAGTTTCATACCAGAGCTGGGGCTGGAGTCCCCCAGAACCGGGTTGACTGGATTTTGCATGGGACACCTTGTGTGCCCCAGGCAGTGTCTAGTTTCTTTCAACCCTCCCTGCTCCAAACCACTATCTCCTGTCTGGGGTGGTGTAGCACCTCCCTGTGACAGGAAACCCTTTGTCCAGGCCTCCCCTGCCAGGTTTCGGTCAGCATCAGGAGGTCAGACTTGTGTCGGGGCATCAGCATCCATTTTGTGATGCTAAGGCTCTGGTTAGGATTAACCGCGTTTTAAGTAAAGTAACATGTCTTCTCCCTCTAGAAGGGTGGAATGCTACCCCCGTCGCCAGAACTGGTGAGGTGGTAGTATTCCAAAGTGTATGACACCAAACACGACATGTTTTGATAAAGCCAAACCAAAGTTAGATTAACCGCGAGGATTATAATGCACTTAAGAGTATATGGTATGGCAGTATCACGGGAACAGCAGTAAGGAAATGGTTCCGAACACTGCAGACAGGCTCAGCTCATGCTAGAGCACCATCTCACATAAAACCAAGCACTCTGCCTCCAGGATTGTAAAGGCCTGCCATAGGAGTGACTTATAGGTGCATATGTGTCCAGATATAGGTTTAGACATTGGTATACTATATCTAAGCAAGGGGTGAGTACACCACCTTGCCCCAGCTGAGTGATCAGCCAGTTGTGTCGATTTAAGTGATATGCTGCAGCCCCTGGTGGCCTTGGATGCATCTATGCCCTGGGCACCTATAGTGCACTGTACAGGGACTGATAAGGTGTCCAGTACCAAATTGGGGATGTACCTATAGTACATGGTTATGAATTTAGAGAGAGAACAGCAGGCTGTGGGTCTGATTAGCAGGCCCACAGCCACATTAAGTCGAAAACCAGTGAAGCAAAAAGCAAAAATTGGGGTGACCATAGGAAGGCAGACCCTACTCTCCTACATCAAGGAGATTTGAGATATAGGTTATCAGACCACCTTTGGCTCTCCCAGAAGTTGAAGGAATCGCTGGGGTAAAAAAGGTTTTATACCCTTCCATATGGATGGGTGCTGTAGCCCAAGTCTCCTTTAAACAGAGCATGTCAAATTCTCCCACAAATCTGAGCCAGATATTTTTAATCATTTTGGAACGGAGACCCGCTATATTACAAAACAATATTTTATCATTTTGAACCTTCTTTGAATCCAGACATGTTGGACCCTGCTTGATTACTCCTACGCTGAGTATGTTTTTTTTATAATATTAATCCCTTCGCTATCTATGGCCGTTTTCTCTTGCGGTAATGGATCAGAGTACTCATGTTTGGAGAGATTATGTGGAATAAGAGTAGTGAACTCTCTGGTTTTATCTACCTGTAAGGGTGGATTGGAGTACTCAAATGTGAGCGATTTAACTAGTGTAGGGGTGTTAAGTTCGGGACTATGATCCTTTATGGTTGGATCCCAGGTGTTAACAGGGATACTGTGGATATGGGTAATAACTTCCCCCAAAACGTGAGATCCATTATTAGGGTAAGCAAGTCAATCCACTCCCTCCAGTCCTGATAGCAAACTAAATCTGTTAGATGTAGGAACCCCATAGCGTTCACCCTGGAGTAAGGAGGTAGTTCTAGTTTTAGCCTCACCTAAGAACCTAGTTGTGGGGGCATAGAAAAAACCAAGCGGCAAGACATTAATCCTTCCTGCCTCTAGAACATCGTATCCCACCTCCCTAAGGATTTCCTTAACCAGTGCCAGCGCTCGTAATGTCAAAACAATACAGTCGCCTGGGAGCGATTTCCTTGAGTTCCCCACCCACTGCACCCTTCTCACCATCTTAAACTCCCTAAAAAGTAAGTCAGTTAGCCCAGTCCTCCTGCCCAACCAATGGAGCGATTTATTTCTTAGGGACTCCCAAGATTCAACCTCTGCGAGGCCCTACAGCGGGGCATTTGCCAAGACAATCACATTAGGTGTAGCCTCTCTAGGATGGGAGTTCTGAGAAATACGTGGCGGCATGTTCGGTCCTAAGGCACTGAAGGATCTCGTTTGCCCCCCATCCCTGCCATATAGGGCTATCCTATTTGGGCAGTTGTATGCCTTAAGCTGAGGGGGAGGGACCCTTGTTGAGTCATAAGCTCCGGGTTTTAGAGCATGCTGTTCCATCATGGGGACTCCCCAACCCCAGTTGTGAGATGGCCTCTATCTGGGATCCTAGGAAAGCCAAGATAGGCGTTATTACTGTCTTCCTTCACTCCTGGCTTGTGGGTCTCTGAACTTGGGGCCCTGCTATTGCTTTGATTGCTGGCAATATGCTTTTCTATAAGAGTTAGTCTATCCCTCATTTGGTCTATGTTAATTCTGAGATAGAGATCTAATCTTTCCACTAGAATGGATACATTCTTGATATCATTGGTGGAAGAATCGTTGGTTCTGGCTATCTCTTCTTTGTCTCTAGCACTACCCTTTCTTGGGCATGGCTTTTTCTGGCCTTTATTGCTCGTTTTTGCTGGCTTAGTCAGTTCGAGATGTTTTTGCCCTTCATACCACAGGGTTTAACAGGGCTAGAGCATTCGTCCAAGGTAGGGGGATTCTTCTGTTTTTTCTGGGGCGGTTGCAATTGAGAGTCAGAATCACTTACTGAGATCTCTTCCGAGATGAACTGGATACTCCCATTTTTAGTTGTTTTTGTAGCCGTAGGTTGAGTTGGTGACACCTGGTCGTCTTGTTGAGTTAGCTCAGTTATGGACTTGGAAGAGCGAGCCAGCCTCAATTGATTCCTCTACGGTGGAAATCTGTTTATCCAATGCCCCCATTGCCCCTGTTAGGTAATTCAGGATTGCTGGGTATCTTTTGAAATGTGCTTAACTGCACCTGACTTAGGACTAGTCATTTTCCTTTTACCCATGCTTGAAAATGGTATTCAATTTAGTCACAGTGCAAGTTAATATTTCAGCTCAATCCCCACTAAATAAATCGGCATGCAAATTCAATAATGACAATAAAAATTAGGTGGCTTTTATGGAAATCAAGTCCCAATCAGATATAAAAGAGATTTTAAACAGTTATTTGACCAGCAGGATAAGTTCTTACTTGGGGTTCTTTTCCCAGTTGTAAAATTCCTAGAGATGGACCAAGAGGGTGGGCCTGGCCTGGCCTCAGACAGTCACTGACGGGCAAAGACAGGCCCGCCCTTGGCCCGCGCGCATCCCGCGCCACGGGATGCATGGTGTTGATTTAAGCGCCTCCGTGCGCTTTGCGATGACGTCCTCAGAGAGCGCAGCCCAGGGCGTGCTGGGAAGTGTAGTCCTCGGCACCTGTGATACCCCCTCCGGCAGCCGTCTCCCGCAGCAACAACAGCGGTAAATCAAGGGCAGTGAGGCAGGACCTACGGTGCTTCCCCGGCAAAAACAGGTAAAAACAAGGGTGCGCAATGTGTCCCCTATTTCTGGAGTACTACCGAGGGTAAGGTGGGATTTCCCCTCTGTTGTGTCAGGGTTTGGGCCAGTCTAGTGATCGCATTTTCCTGGTTTTGACTAAGCTCGGTAAGGGATCTAAGCAGCCATTTTCTTTAGTACGGCCTCCATTTCCGACGATCCCAAACCACCTGTCGGAGGGAGGGAAATGAAAGCTAGGAGACCGTATAGGGTAAATAATTGTGTCCAAATCTTTATTGAAATGACTTTGGTACAGGATCGTTGACCAAGGACAATCGGCAAATGAGGTGGTGTGGTTTTAGTCTGTGGGTACAGTTTGTCAGGTAGATTGCACTGTCGCCAGTACACAGCCTCCTCTTCTTTTGAATCTTGTGCTCTTCCTCACAGGCAGTGGTGGTTCCCCCAGGATACTCGGAAGGAAAACAAACAAGAGTGGCGGTAACTATTCTGAGCTGTTTTTGTCCCTCTGTACAACCATTCACCTTCCTTTGGTGCTATTTTGTGCTGTACAAGAAAACGATGGTGAGACTGGTGAGGGAGGGACATGCAGGGATGGAGGAACAGGTCAAAGAAAAGGTAATCAGACTGAGTTATTGTTCCCAGGCTCGCTTTAGTGAATAGTGCCTTAAATATTTGACCCTAAAAAGAGAAAGAACCACGGGCCCAACTAAAAAAAGAACACGTATCCCAACAAATCATTATTGCCTTCAAATTATAAAAGAAAAATAGGTACTAGGAGCAGTCTGTTTGCCCGGTGGCCAAAACACAAAATCAAGAAATGCCTCTGGGTCACATGCACGCTGAGCGATTAAGTGAAAGCCCGTTTGTAACCTTCTGGGCGATTGAGAATTGTGGTTGGCCTGGCTTTAAATGCCCACTCCCTTTTTGCCTCCCCCCTCCTTTCTTGTTGGCACGTCCCTGGCAAGCGGTTCACTCACCGCCAGTGCCCAAACTCTCCAGAGTTACGGGGGTAGGCGTGCGTCGCCCGGGGGCGTCCACCACTCCTCATTCCACGTCTCTGTTTCTTCTGCGGTGGCACTGGTGACATGGTCAGACCGTGGACTTCCCTCCTCCGGATCCAACGGCAGCCTTTGCTTCCTCCTGATGTCCTCTGGTTTGGCGTCCTCAGCTTCGGCGTCTTCCGCTTCCCCAACTTCCGGATTCTCCTTGTCTTCCTGAGAGAGGCTCTTTTTCTCCACCTCCTGCGGCTGTGATTGGTCGTCTCCGATGACGCTTTCCAAGTCGTCCTGCAGGGGAGAGCGCGTGAGGTATTTGTTAACCCCATCATGCCTGGATCCTGTCTCGTCTTTCTGCATGGGCCAAGTACCCGGGTAGGTGGCGCCGGCTCTCCCTCTGGACTCCCCTGACAGTCCTCTATGGAAAAATGCCTCCACTCTCACAGGGATTTCAGCTAGAAGAAAGAACTGACTGCTTCAAGTACCTAGGGATCTGGGTCTCTAAGGAACCGTCCAGGTTCTACTGGCTTAAACTCCTGCCACCTCAAATGCATCTTAAGTCTGATGTCCTGCATTGGAAATCTCTCCTCATGACCCTCTTGGGACTCGCGGCCCTATTCAAGATGAAGTCCCTTCCCAGATTCATATATGCTCTGCATAACACTCCGTATTACGTTGAATCCTCGTACTTCAAAGAAACTGACTATCTTATACGGGACCTGCTATAGGAGGGTAAGCCCCCTGTATCGCAACACATAAAGCTCACGTTAGGGTGGTTCGATGGGGGCATTGGTCTACCGGACATACGGAAATATTATTGGGCATCTCACCTTGCAGCAATTAACCAATGAATATTTGGACCACAGTGCGACCCTGTCTTCCAGATTGATAGATGACTCCTGCCGGGTGGTAGCTTTGAAGGGGCTCTATATGTGCTTTTGTTTAAACCAGCATTGACCGGCATCACCGGGCATGCGGTGAAAGTATGGAAGGCAGCTACTAAAAGCTTAGGATAGGAGGGAAAGATCACACAGGCCACGCCACTCTGGCAGAACAAACAACTGGGTAGACTGATTCACTCAAAGGGCTTTGATTGTTGGGATTTCATAGGCATATCCAAGGTGGGAGACATGTGGAAATCAGGCGATGTAAATCCTTTCATTCAGTTGCAGCAGGAATACGAATTGGCGCGATCTGAACATTTTGGGTACCTACAAATTAGGCATGCCTTGCTTGCTGTCCTCCCTAGAGGAAGTATACTCCCGGAGTCCTCCCCACTCAAAGATAGAGTTTTAGATGGCGACCTGCCTGAGAAGGCCATATCACTTATTTACAAAAAGCTGATTAATAACACAGCAGATCCCCTGGTCCAGCTCAGGGCAAAATGGGACCATTGGCGTAGCAGGATTGGATGACGAAGAGTGGTTGGCAGCAGTGGCCTCCCCTCAGGAGCTGGCCATCTCCTCCAGGCTTCGCTTAGGGCAACTGAAGCTCCTTCATAATAGGTCCTACCTGTCTGGGCCATTTCTGGTTCAAATGGGCTGTAGTGCAGATGGTGGCTGTGCAAGACAAAGTGGGCAGAAGGGAACCTTTTTTCACACACTCTGGGAATGCGCGATAATCCAGGGGTATTGGGAGGTGTTAGAATTGGGGATCTCTGGTTGGCACAGGTATGCACTTGTGGCAAGCAGGGATCCATGCCTCTAGTCAGGGCAAGGGAATTATCCCCTAGAAATAACCCCTGCTCACCCTCTAGGTTGCGTGGCGCGAGCAGTCAAGACTTATCTCAGAGGCGATGTAAGTTAAGCAGTTGTAACCACACCCAGTAATCAAGTGACAACCCTACAAATGGACACCACACAGGTTTTTATATCAAAAATAGTAGCTTTTTATATAAGACTTAGCACAAAACCAAAATAACGGCAAAAATAAACCACAGAGTTCTTGTTGAATGCGGAGTTTTTCAGTTCTGTGCGACTTGTTCCCTTGGTTCGTCTCGTATGGTAATTAAAAATGAACACAAGAGTCTAATGCGGGCCGCAGACGCTTCCGTGCGGGGCGTTCTAGCATGGGGGTTCGAGGCGTGCAGAGTACATTTGATTCAAGGAGTCCGGCACGGACAAGGCTTGGTAACAGGAGGTGATGCAGCAACGTTGTCGATCCTTACGGTGCGAGCCCTAGCTCGTGTGCAGTCGTCGATGCGAGGCGTAGGGCGGGGGGGCGCGTAGAGTGAGGCGGACGGTGCAGGCTGCGAGACGTTTTCCTGTACGATGCGGCGTACGAGCTGTACCTTTGAGAGCCAGGCGCCTTTCAATCCCGGACAGCGTGGTGCAGGGCGGACAGTACGCTGCAGGTGTGTGAGCCGTACTCAGCCCTGTGGTGCGATTGTACTTTCAAGGCCAGCGGCAGGGGACACGGCGAGCAGTATGGCTCGAAGGGGGAGGGTGAAGCGGTGTGCAGAGCAGGCCCTCCTCTTACGGTGCGCGCTATGGCTCGTGGGGGAGCGGAGTCACTTTGTTCGGGGCGGACACCTGGCACGGGCTTCACAGCAGTCGAGTCTTTGAGGCGCACACAGATCACGGTTCCAGCGTTACAGGGAGATTAGCGTTTTCCAGCAGCTCTCCTTAAGGCGTTGGAAGTCCACTAGTCCTGGGACTTCATTCAGGGGGTAAGCTCACCCACAAACCTGATATAAAGAAGTACCCGACCTCAATTTTGTAGAAATGGGTAGCCGCTCTACGGTGGAGTACAGGTGGGACATCAAACAGTATTTTTATCGATCAGGCTCTTATGCGAGCCACTCATATCAATAACTTATTCATGCTCTTAGAATATAAAGCAGGGCATTAGTATATATCCATACGCTATCAGGGGTTGTTTCTTTCCCTTTTTAAATGCCGGAGGATATCTAAAAACTTCTCTAAATACTTATATGAGCTTTTATTTATCTAAAATAATGTGTTCTCATACACTTAAAGATGGCCGCCGTACTTTCATATAAAGTCAATGTTAAAGCTGGGTTGCACGTTTTAGCATCTCGCGCGTCAATTTCAGGTGCATCCAATCGCCCCTTAGTAGTCTGACTATAAATATAGTCAGTTACACTATAACCATTTCTGGGTGGATCGGTGACGGACTCCAGCAAGGACGAAGGCTCTGTGGATGGCTGCAGGACGATTTATTACGATCGGTAAAGCAACTTTAGAAAGGCTGTTTTTTTTAAATTTCCCCTTTTAAGGGGCAGACATTCAAGATAAGACTTTGTCACGAACATGGGTTAGATTAGTTAGGCATGTATTACCGGCCTGTCTCTACACTTATAACTCCCGGCCCATGTTACTTGTAATGCACACAGGGTGCTGATTGTACTTACTTTTTGCTATAGCAGGGATAGCTTATATTACATTGAGTACTATTTTCTCTCTGTTTTTCCGGGTAGGGAGAGTCACCCTTATAGGCTCAAGAGTATTGATCAGCATGTGAACCATACTACTTTTTGGCTCATTCTATATAGAATGAGACTTGCTTAAAAGACAGACAGAAAATATATTGTGTCACAATACTTATAGGCTCTGCCTAGCGACATATTAACCTCACATGTTACTTGCCGTTTTTGGCTTTGCTGCCCAATTCCTGTCTCAGTCAGCTCATTTCTTTGTCTCCCCCCTAGGCCTACTGATGTCCAGTGCCCACATCTTCGTCTAAAGTGGTATATATATTATTATATCCATTGGACATTTGAATTTAACACAGGTAATAGCCTTTGATGATAGGTGAAATTTGTCTTCTCCGCAGGTTATGTAATCTATTCTTGTCTTTTGACAGTTGATAATACTATTTAGGGACCCATTGGTATTATGACTCCACACATTATGTGAACAATGATGTCTCCACTTGTCTATTTCTTGAGGGTTTTTTACACCCCTAGTTTACATTTTGACTTATGAAGCCTCGTTTGGATTTACATGTTTCAGATTTACAGGATCTATAAATATTTTTCTACTATGAGGCAACACTGATCCTAATGATTCTGCATCACCCACATCTGATAGCTTCCGAGACCTAACAAGTAAGTTTAATGCACCAAGAGACTTAGTTTTGCTAAGTTTTATACCTGTTTAGGCACCTCATTGTGTATTCTCCTTCTCCTTCCCCTCTTTTCATTTGATTATTAACCCTAATCGGATCTGAAGACTCGGCAAATTTATACATTAAGCCTTCACAAAGATTTCCGACACTTGAAAAGGCACCTCATAGACTCTTGATGTGGACTATAGACTGAAAAGCACTACTTTTGAGTAAACAAGTTATTTTTGTTTTGATATTTTTAAGAATCTCGTTCCACCGTATCCATGGTTCTAGTCTTCCTGCTCTCTCCTCTTTCTTTCCCTTTTTGCTTACATCTTTGCTATATATCTTCTAATCAAAATCAATAATAGATTCAAAACATGGTTTTTGATATTCCCATATGAGCCTCAATTGTTCTCCATTGTTCTCTTCTCCCAACTCATTTAGCTGAAATGCTTCTAGACTATTATATTGAAGACTTTAGGGAAATGCTCTCCAGGTGACTTGAGAAACCACTTTTCAAGTTACTCTCCGTCTGTCTTTTCAGCATTCGTGGTTTTAATCAAATGAGTAAATTAGGCCTTTTGTTGTTTATGTTTGTATAGGTTGGTTTTTTAAAAAATACAGGCCTATTTTTTAATTAAGGATGTCGAATTTACCTTTTCTCAGGCTGAAAACTTAGTTTATGTAAGTGCTGTTAAAACCTTGTGTGTAATTTGTTGTTTTGTATGAATATTTATTGTAAATATGTTTGTATTAACAGCCCTGAAGAAGTCCCAGTGGGACGAAACGCGTCGGCTGTACGGTGTTAATGGTTGAAAATAAAGACTTATTGAAAAAACAAGAAAAACATAATCTTTCCGCGATTTATTAGCAATACTGTGTTTTGATGAAAATTGTGGTGCACCTTTGCGGTTGTTTTTCTTCACCCACAAACCCTTGCAGATCTTTTAAAACACAAAGTTGAGCAAAAGTCTTTTCCAGTCTTTTTCCTCTCCTTCAGTAGCAAGGCAACCACTGCAGGCCAATCCCCAGGTCAGGGACATTACTCCTCCTTACAGCTTACCCAGTTCCTTCTCGTCGGGCAGAGGTTCTTCTTGTTTCAGCAGGATCTGATTTCTTGGGAGCATGGTCCCAATATTTATACCACAATTCTTTTGCTCTTTCAGGCCAGGGGGCCCTTGCCTAGTTCAGCCCAGTTCTGGAGTAGTTTGTTTACATGACTCTGGCTTTTCTTTTCAGTGAGCAGAGCAGAGACATCAAACACTCCACAGGAGGTGGAGCCGGCATTGTGGACGGCAAGTACAGTCCAGGAGGACTCTGTTGACAGTCTTCCCTGTCTTCTTTCAGGGTGAAGGGCAGAAGCATCAGACGCACCACAGGGGTGGAGCCAGCATTGTGATGGAGAGGGGCAAGCCTATTCAGAGCCCAGGTGCACTCCTCCCACCCATCAGGATGTCAATCTCTCTATTCACCACCAGTATACCTAGCCCTGCCCCCTGGAATCCCCCAGCCCTGTCACTCACAGAAACCAGACAGCAGATACACATCAGAGCAGAGGCGGGCTGAAATGGTTAGGCAAGCAAATACCAACTTTCTAAAAGTTGTGTTTGCAAACACAGAACATTAAAATAAACTTTGCTAAAAGATGCATTTTATTATTCTGAGTTCAGGCATACCAAACTCGAATTTCTACCATGTTCCCTGAGTCTGTTAGGATCATAGGATGTAAAAATTCCAACAGCCCATTCTGGCCTATGAGAACAGGTAAAAATGAAGATGGCTGTAATTCACTATTAGGACATGCCACACACATCAGGGCTTGTCCTACATAATGCTCACAATGCACCCTGCCCTTGGGCCTACCATAGGGGTGACTCACATGAAGTAAAGGGAAGGTTTAGGGACTGGCAAGTGGGTGCACTTGCCCAGTCAGCATGACAGTACCAGACTGCACACAGGTTCTGCAATGGCAGACCTTAGACACATTTTACAAGGCTGCTTCTATGGGTGGCACAACCAGTGCTGCAAGCCCACTATCAGCATTTGGATTTACAAGCCCTGGGCACTCCTGGTACAAAATAAGCCAATCATGGAATCCAATCAACATATACATTTTATACAGGGAGCACTTGCACTGTGGCACTGATTGGCAGTGGCACAGTGCTCTGAGCAGCTTACACCAGCAAAACACATGAGGCACAGTAACAAAAAAGTATTTGGAGACCCACGCCAAGGTGCCAGGTCTAACAGGAGGCGGTATTGAGACTTATGGAAGGGGTGTTGGGGCAGACGATTTTCTGCAACATAAAGCTGGCTATCTTCAACGCCTGGGGCCTGACCGATCTGAGCTCCAAAGAACGAATATGGACAACTTTGGGGTTGATGGTGGCAAAGTGTAATATTGCGAGATTGTGGAAGGCTCAGACCCCGCCGAGTATAGGGGAGTGGGGTAAAGATATGGACTGGTGTATGGTCACCAAAAAAACCATATACAAAGCTAGGGGGTGCCCCAACAAATGGACGCAGATTTGGAAAAAATGGAACACCCACAGGGGAGGGATATGTGAACCTCCGAAGACGAGGGAGGATACTGAAAACGAGATCTGAACACGTTAGAATTGTGACTGCAGTTGTTGTCCTGTAATTACAATTGCAATAAGTATCTCCGTTATCATGACCATATTGCCAATGTATGTGTAAATTGTCTTTTTCATATACCATACCTTGATTGCAATAAAAAAGATCTTCTAAAAAAAATCCTGCATAATGCAATCTTGAAAAGCAACAGTACAATATGGCACAACATTTCCTGCATTTAGCAAAAATTGTAGTGAAAGAAATAAAGAAAACAAAACATTACACATGAAGTAAACAGTACCTCCTGGGTTAGAAAGAATATGTCAGCAGCAGATATCTGCATCAAAACTCTGTACAGTGTGTTAAGCGGATAAAATCCCCCATAAACCAATCGTCATAACCAAATTCAACAAACTAAACCTCCCACCCTCCCTCCCGGATCATATACATAGAAATCCTTTGACTGTGCCATATGTCAAGTCTCCTGACTGCTCTAATGTCAGGGGATCACTCTAAATCTAAATCCGGTATTTGTAAAGCGTGAACAACTCAAGGCGTGGGGGGCTGTTGTGGTAATTAAGTGAGCTATTGCCCAGAGTCACATGGTGCTGAGCTGATCTGCCGCAGGAGCCAGGGATCAAACTGTGAGCTCTGTGCTCCGAACACAGCTGCCCTGGCCGCTGCACTACAGCTCTCCACTCTATGCTCAACATAGGAGTGCCCGATTGCTGCATCACGATTTCAGCATCATCTTGGTCTACGTGTGTTTCCTCCGACACCTTCGTTACGGCCGCCTCCTCCGGGAGACCTCGGATATCAGGACGTACCAGGCTCTAGCATCTTCTTCCAATTTCTCATCTCTCCTAACCCTCTGCATTTGGACTAATTCCGCTGTTGCCCATTCCCTTAAACCTTTGGCCCAAGATTTCACCCTGGGGGGGGGCGGGAGCACATCCAGTGAATCGCTATCCTTCTTTTGGCTGCCACCAGTCCAAGCTGGAGAAATCTACGCATATGTTTCTTCCCCTTGGTGCAGGGGAGAAGACCCAGCAGTATCTCCTGATGGACTGGGATAGCGTCCAACCTGTGACCTGTCACAAACATTCCAATATGGAAGTCCAAAAGAATTGCAGCTCTGGGCACTCCGATAACATATGCAAGAAATTGGCGTCATTATAACCACAACGGGGGCAAGAAGAGAGGCGATCAGGATATATTGTATGAAGCACTCATGGGGTCAAATAGGTTTGATGAATAACATTAAATTGGATAAGCTCAAATCTAGTATTGGGGCTAATTTGTTTAACCCCTTCATGTATCCTTTTCCATTCAGGAGCTGTGAGGGGTGCTTCCAATACTTCATCCCATCTGGCCTGGATAGGAAGCGGGTGTGCAGTGAGACCTGCCCTTAGTGCCCGATAGATATGAGAGACCAGTCTATGGCCCCCAGCTAGAGTAACAAGGGCTTGGAGGGTGGCAGTTATAGGCAGTTCCTCTGGGAACATCAGCCCGATCCCCCTTGCCACTGCTGAAAGTTTGGCGTACTGAAGGTATTGACCTCTGCCCAGGTCAAATGCGGATTCCGCCTCCACCCTGGTTAGGAAATGCTGATTCAGATATAGATCACCCATCATCTTACAGCCTCCCTCCACCCATCTGGAGACCGACATAACTTGGCCAATTTGTCCAATCAGGACAACTGCCCACAGTGGGCTTCTGGGGCATAGGGTGCCCTACGTATCGCTACTTTAACTGCAGATTCCCAGGTGGAGGCCACATGTCTTACAGTATATAGGAGTTGCTCAGGTATACGGTAGCCCATCATCAGAACATGCAAGAGTGAAATATCCTGATGAGTACTCCTCAGCAACTGTTTCTTCCAAGTATCATTTTCATCGAGCCAGTGTACAGCATGTTGGAGCTGCGCTGCAATATATTAAAAGTCTAGACGTGGAACCTCCAGTCCTCCTTTTTCCCAAGTTCTCTGTAATGTCCTCAACCCCACCCTCTTTTGTTTGCATCCCCATAAGACAGAGTTATTCAAACTGTGGGGCACGCCCCCCTGGGGGGGCGCGACATCATCTCAGGGGGGGCGCGCACACCACCATAAAATTTCACCTTTCATTGTTTCCCAAGGCGGAGAGGCAGAGTGGAGCTGCAGGGGCCCTAAGAAGGGGTGAAGACCATTAACCCCTCATTAGCAAGCAAAAGGTCTTTAAAAAACCTGTGAAGTACTCGGGTGCAGCTGTGTGTGCACCTGCGAAGCTGTCTCATCCTGGGCTGCCGCCCACAGACGCAAGAGGGGAGGGGGGGAGAAGCCCTAAAAGTTCATTGGGCGTTGCGTGCCTGTTCTTCACCCATTTCAAATGGGGCTTTTGGAATAGAGAACAGCAGCCGATTAGCACATAGGAATGTCACCACTGACGTGCCACCAATGAAGTGGACAGCACCATAGATGGCAGGAAGTGCCGCGAAATTTGCGTGCACAAAGCTCCTGCATACTACTACCTTTTGGTAGTGTGGCACTTCTTTACTCCTGCTGTTTGCCCTGCGTGCTGCCTCGCTGTGAAGGGTTATGCCTCTGAGCATTTTAAATCACCAACAGGTAAGTAGGATCTGAAGAGAAAGCGAACAGACAGTCCTTCTTCATAGGGCATCTGCTTGCCTGAAAGTAGTATGTTCACTTTCGGTTTCACAGCATAATGAACATCGCATACTCCCTGTATCCTATTTTTGACTGTCTCACTTAATGTCTGCCCCTTTCTTTAGTTCTATTGTTTATTTATTTGGGAGTTTTATAACCCCCTGCCAGTAAACGTTCGGTTACTTCACTGGGCAGTTTTGATTTAAGCCTGGCACCCTTAGGCATAAAACACCCTAATTAAAGCCCCCTACAACATCCATTGCACGATAGGCAGAGGCTTTGCATCTTCAGGTTTAGCACCCTACTCTAACCTCAGCATCCTAGTCCCTCACCTAGATATGGTGCAGGGTTGTCCTTTTCAGAGAGGCACCTCCAAATACAGCCCCTTTCTCCAATCATCACACTCCTGGGACAGTCTTGCATCTTACGCCAGAGCACCCATAAATACAGCAACATACTAAAATGTACCCCCCAGGTCACCCTTCTACATGTAGTATACGCCTGACATTTTTAGGCACAGCAGCAGGGATATTAACCTCCTCGGTCACACATCACAGACACTGGGTATCCTTTGGCCTATTGTTATATTTTCAAACTTGCACCCTTCAGAAGCAAATCACTAGATTATGATAACAATACAGGGCCTAAAGCACTACAGAAGTAGGAAGTTCCTTTTCATCAGCTGTGAAGGAGAAAGCCTTCAGCCTCAAAGTCTATCCCAGGGATGAACATGTACCAATCACTACCCCAGAGGAGCGACCTGCTTCACCTGATCCCAGAAATCCTGGCCACTACCATTGTCCCAAAGAAGACACCTGCCTCGCTCCCAGGTCCAGGGAACAGGGACATCTTAAGGATTTTGGGGGAGGGGGGGCATATTCAGAACAGCTTTGAATTTATGATCCAGTTTCAGCTCTTTCATGCCCTCTTTGGTCTGCTCACTGACCGTGCAGTGGCACACTGGTACAAATTCTAAATGTGTTGACATTTCATATTCAGGGATAGTGATGTGTGTATTCAATATTGTAACACAGCGGCAGCTCACTAATATTACTGCAAATAATCTCTGTGACACCCTCCCATTTCTTGTTTGTGTAGTGCTGTTTTGTTCTAAAAGAAACTTTTTTTATGGGTGTTGCATGAAACTTAAACACATTTTTCTGCAAAATGTCTTTAGTAGACTCTCACATATGACCACAGTAAAAATAAATTAAAGGAAAATGCTATTTAAAAGAATCTGTTTAAGAATGATTCAAGATAGTCAGGGTAAGACTCTCTCCAGAACAGAGCTGGCTCTATCAGGGGTCCCCCCTAAAGGCTGGGGCTCTGGGCCAGAGCCCTCGTTGCCTATGTCTTAAAACGTCTCTGCCAGGGAAGACACCTGCTACAACCTGTGTATCAAATAAACTGCTTACCTCAATGCCTGGCAGAGGGAGTCAACCGCTTTTTTTCATGGAAAGAGAAGCGGTGATAGGATGATCAGTGCAGGAATGGGGAGTTTTTGGGGCAGTGCTGCTTAGGATGGCCTAGGTTGAAATTGTTTTTTTAATGCCATTGGACAGTGCTTCTCAGTGGAGAGCATGGTCTTTGAATGGTACTCATTTTATTGACCACAGAAGTTTCTTTGAGGAGGCTTTGCAAGAATGAAGTGGAGAACCCGTAACAATTTGCACACATTTTATCTTGAAAAATGTAGTTTTGGACTGTGTAGTAAGCCTTTGTCATTTCAATGAACCAACTCGCAAACCTGTAGTTTTGTATACACTCTTACTGTGTTTAACATTATTAGCCAGATATGGACTGGGAAATGCGGATGACGGTTGATTATGTAGAATACCAGGTTCCAGAATGTTTTGTCAAGTGGTGGGGGGGCCCGACATCTAAATAAATTCAGCTGGGGGGGGGGGGGCTCAACCTAAAAAAGTTCGAAGACCTCTGCCATAAGAGATAAACCAATAGATGGTCCAACTGGAGAAAGTACTCCCGCGGTATCCAATAAAGCGAGTTCTGGATAGCGTATACTATCCAACATCTTCCTATCACAAGCATAGATTCCCCCTTGCAGATATCCCTTTCTAAGAGTGTTCCAAGTCCCACAAGCCTAACTAATACTTTAGTTAATACCAGTGGGTCTGCGGTTGGTGGTTCACTACTTTTGTGGAATATTGCTGGATTGAATGCAAAACTAGCTATACCTGATTGGCTTACTTTTATTAATGGTTATGACATCTGCCTTTTCCAAGAGACCTGGCTCTTGGAACTGCGATTTTGTGTAGGCTATTTAAATTTCCATATTCCAGCCCTGAAAGGGACACGTGGCCGACCAGCAGGTGGCCTAACTATCTAGATACGTCAAGAATTAGGTATTAAAATCAAGGCATTACCCTCTGGGAGCAGTGATATCCAGGTAGTGAGGATAGATCTAGGTCCCTTAAGTTTAATCAACATTTACAATGTTTATGTAAGGAGCACCCGAGGTGCCAAGTCCCAGGTCTTAGAGGAGCTTGTAAATCTCTTTGATCTCCATTTGACGAGCTCACACATCATTGTAGTGGGTGATTTTAATTCTACTTTCGAACCCCTGGTTGCAACAGAGGAGCACCTTACTGATGATGAAGATATGTTATGGGGAATTCCCAAATTAGAGCTGAAACCCATAAAAAGGTGGACGGAAATAGTTATTCAGTTCAATACTATCTGTTTGGAAAGGGGTTTAAGGGCCCTTAATGGTAGAATGCCGAAGGATAGAATGGGAGGTTACACTTTTAATAATTGGCAAAGTAAAAGTAGAATCAATTACTTTCTCGTTAGTGTGAGTTTCTGGCACACCATCACTGACATGACGTTAAGGGACCTCCCAGAAAGTGATCATAATCCCCTTTGTGTAAGCCATAGGTGGTGGAAGATGGAATCCACTCCTTCTGGGGCGAGGGGGTCATATGCCGCAGACATTGTGCTCTCTAATGATATGAGAAGGCTAAGATGGCCTTGTATACTAGAGAATCCTGCTACTTTGGAAAGCATTAAAAATGATGTTGATGGTACTATCCTCGAACTTGAGCAGATCTTGTCTGGAAACAAGGACCTGGGGGAAATAACACTTGTGCATAATACATTTTTTACTACTTTGAGATCTTATTTTGAAAGAAAGCACAGACCTGGTCAATCTGTAGCCCCTAGACCTGCAAGATGGTATAATAAGGAATACAGGCAGGCAAGGATAGCTCTAGGGAAAGCTATAAAGGAAGGCAAAGTGGACACTGTGCATTCTAATAGGTGTATATAAAAAAGTAGTATCCTTAGGGCCAAACGGTCATGGGATGAGCGCAAATGGCAGGACCTGTTAGAAGCTAGTGTGCAGAACAATAGTAAATTGTTCTGGAGTATTATTAAATGGGGGTCAGACGGCCAGTCTGAGCAGCCGCAAAACAATGTCTCACAGGAAGAATAGGTTGAGTATTTTAGGCCCCAGTATGCCTCTAACCCTGGGGACAAGAATAGGGTAGTCCCGGGTCTAGCTTATTACCAGGAAAATGCTTTTAATAGAACAGATGTGAAGCAGGCACTTGGTACAGTGGCAGCTGGAAAAGCATCGGTCCTGATGGGGTCCCTGCCGATGTGTACTTGTATGATAAGACCAAGTGGGAGAGTTATATTCTGTTGATTGCTAATGCTATGGCCCAGGGAGCACCGATACCAAGTTCCTGGAAAGGGGCGGAAAGAATTCCGGTATATAAAAAGGGTGATAGGTCCCTCACTGGGAATTATAGACCCATTAGTTTGATTGACACCATCCCAAAAATTGTAGGATGGATGATTTTAAACAAGGTCTTACTATGGATAGCAGATAATAGTATATTGTCCCCCTTCCAGGCGGGGTTCAGAGATTCTACGAGCACCATTGACCAAGTATTTCATTTCACACTTCTCTATTGGAAAACAGTGACCCTATGCAAAGGAAGCCTGTATGCTGCCTTTGTCGATATCAGGGCAGATTTTGACCTAGTTCCTCGACCTAGCCTCTGGGTAACGTTAAAAGACCTTGGTCTTCCTAATGAGCTATTAACTTTAATCCAGAGGCTTCATGAGGATAATCATGCTAGGATTAGGTGGGGCAGGCAGGGTAAGACAACCGGCGACTTCCCAGTCGAAAGAGGGGTACGAGAAGGGTGTGCTATGGCGCCCACGTTATTTTCATTATATATAAATGGAATAGTTGAACGGTTACTATTGGTGAACACAGATGCTCTCACTGTAGCGGGTGTAAAAGTCCAGATTTTAATGTTCGTCGACGATACGCTTTTAATTGCAAACACTCCTAGCGGTCTTCAGCGGGCATTATTAATCCTTGAAGATTTCTGTTCAGAGCAAGGCCTTGAAGTTAATAATAAACAGAAAAGGTGCCAATGCCGCTATTTTTTAAACTTGGACTTTTGTTTAGTCAAAACACACGGGTGAGGCAATGTGTTTGTTGAATTTAATTCCACTTTTTTATTTTCTTTAGATTTTCAATTGAACACTTCTATTTCAATAATGATTTTTACATGTGTTATACAAATGTTAAAACCTGGTGTATACAACAAATATAATATACATTTCTCACAAAAACCTTACTTATTTACAAAATAGTGCATCCTAATCAACATTCAATCTTCATTCATACGTCAATCAACCCACTACAAACAACAGAAAAAACAAAACGTGAATGATTCAATAAATGCTGGAATAGTGATATTCACAACAAAAAGCCAATATTTGTTTCACAACAGATTGAATGTATGCAATTTTTTCTGCATAAATTATTAATTTCTCAATTTTAGGCTTATAAGGAGTTAATGTGAACAAGACCAAATTCATGGCCTTTAACCCGCACAGAACTTTTAAAAATAATTTTTTTATTGACGAGGCAACCATTGGAGCAAGTAGGGGCTTTTACATACCTAGGGGTGAATATCCAGAAAGATTTAAAGTGGAGCCAACAAAGAAATTTGGTCCTGATGATGGTCTTATAGAATCGCAAATTGCAATTCCCTAATCGCAATGCATTAACCAAAAAAGTTTGCAATTTCACAATTGAGAAACACAAAGTACCATCAATTCAAAGTTGTTGGTAATTTGGGAGAACTTTGAAAAATGCATAAAAGTTCATTTTTCAAAGTTCCATGTTGCACACATACATGCCCGTGGGGCATGTATGTGTGCAACATGTGGTAACATGGCCATTCCGGGGGGTGCATAAGGGTGTTCTTTTGGCACCCTTGCACCCCTGAAATTGCATGCACAATTTGCGAGTACCTATTTGGTACTCGCAAATTGCGCATGCAATTTCCATTCATTCCAATGAATGGGAAGCAATTCCTTAATTGCGATTCGCAAATTGCGAGTCGGAATTAAGGAATGTATAGGCATCCCAATTTTTTGTGTGATTCCTACATGCATAAGCAATTGCGATTCCTAAATTGCCATTTCTTAAAAATTGCAATTTAGGAATCGCAATTACAAAGTTTTATGCATATGGCCCATAGTTCCCTATTGTGCATAAAACCTTATCTCAGTCAACTCTTTCAACAATGTCTGTCAAAGAGGACGCTGTGGCAGCATCATGTGCGAATGCAGCGAGAGAGTGGGAACAAGAAGGTGCTGTAAACATTTCAGTAAATGTCAGACTGTCCCTACTTTAAAACTAGCAGAATTTGGGGTGTCAGTCTTAGATGGGCCTGTTGCCTTCATGATTGAGGCACACAAGTCATTCAGAATGGAGGTATTCTATTCATGGGTTAAATTCCCACCTGTAGATGCATGTACACACTTATTCCATTCTTACACCCCAGATGAAACGAAGGAATATTGTCCATACAAGGACATTGAAGTTCCGCTCACCTACAGGAGCACATAAACTGGTTTAAAGGTGTCCTCCCACATACAACAGATAAAGAGAGACTCGGTCTGCTCAGCAGAGATGGAGCGACTTGGCCGGTCCTAGCATTTTACACACAGCATCCAGATGTTGACGCATTACCAATAGCAGACTTAAACCCTCTTCACAGAGAAATAATACAACTTTACATCTGACACAGTTCGTTATGGGAACACTCACACTTCAACTAACTAAAATTACCACAGTAGGTCAACTTGAAGGGACTGCAACTAAAATAACTCCACAGACCCTGAACCAGGTGGGGAAAATGCCCATGAAATGCCAAATGCCATACTGGATAGCTCAGAAAATCACTCAGTTAGAGGTAGTATTTCCTATCCAAAAACCTCAACACAATCCTTTCCACTTATCCCCCTTAGAATCTGACCTCTCACAGCACGAACTTCTGGTAGCTCTTCAGAAACTTAAAAAAGATAAAGCTCCTGGCCCGGATGGTTTTACCGTTGAATTCTATACTCCTTTCTCCAAATTTTTAATAACCAAACTACATTCACTTATAGATTTCTTTTGTGCTTCTAAGCATTCTTCTGGTTAATTTTCTGAAGCCCACATTTGTCTCATTCAGAAAGAAGGTAAAGGTTCTAAACATTGTAAAAATTATAGACCTATCTCGCTAGTCAATATTGACTACAACATTTTTTCTAAAGCTCTGGCTATACGTCTTGACTCTTACTTACCAATTTTACCAGGAAAGGAGCAATCTGGTTTCATCAAAGGTCGAGTTATTACAGATAATACAAGGCTCTTTGTCAATATCCTCTCCAAATCTTCCCATCTTGATCATCCCCTAGCTGCAATTGCTTTGGATGCCGAGAAGCCTTTTGATAGAGTTGAGAGGAAGTATTTATT
This sequence comes from Lissotriton helveticus, assembly GCF_964261635.1. Classification (NCBI taxonomy): domain Eukaryota; kingdom Metazoa; phylum Chordata; class Amphibia; order Caudata; family Salamandridae; genus Lissotriton; species Lissotriton helveticus. Next base: position 1,059,891,826 of record NC_136063.1, on the reverse strand, counting down.
TTATAACCGTGAATGGTTTGGATTTGGCCCTAAATTTGTAAATGTATTTTCTCTCCTTTATTCCAATCCGAGAGCTGCAGTTTGCGCTAATGGCCTGACTTCTTCATTTTTTATTTTAGGTAGAGGAGTACATCAGGGTTGTCCTCTTTCTCCCCTTCTTTTCAACTTAGCCCTCGAACCATTCTTATCCAAGCTGCGTCAAAATTCTAACATTTATGACTTCCAAACACCAAATGCTCACATTAAACTTGCAGCCTGCGCAGATGACATTCTGCTTTTCATTTCTAGACCAGAAATCTCAACTCCGGCTTTCTTAGCAGAGGTGGAAGCCTATTCACTCATCTCTGGGTATAAATTAAATAACAACAAATGTGAAATACTCCCATTAAAAAAACATACTTTCATCTCACAATTTCAGGCTTCTCAATTCAAATGGAGTCCAAGTCACATTAAAAACCTAGGCTTGCAATTTAAGCCTTCCATTTCTGAAACAGTAACATTATGTATGAGTAATTGCCATCAAAAGATTTCAGAACTCACTTCTAAATGGCACCCCCTCTACCTGACCTGGTGGGGCCGCTCAGATATCATAGAAATGATGTTATCTCCCATAGTCTATATATATAAAAACAAAAGTATGCCTGTCTGTCTGTCTGTCTGTCTGTGTCCTTTATGCATCACTACACCATTCATCCGAACGCAATGAAACTTTGGGAAGTTGTTGAGTACACTCCCACGAAGGTTTCTGGCATACGTTTTTTTAAAATATCGGCCCCCCCAGGGCCCTCATAATCTTTCAAATACTGATGTACGCACCAGACGGAAAAACAACAAATCGTGTATCCACAAGCACTCGATCGCCATGAAACTTTGGGAAGTTGTTGAGTACACTCCCCCGAAGGTTTCTTTTAAATATCGGCCCCCCAGGGCCCTCATAATCTTTCGAATACTGATGTACGTACCAGACGAAAAAGAACAAATCGCACACTTCTGGCCAAGTGAACTGGGTCCGCCCCCCACCACGCCGCTACCCCAGACTCTGCTCAACCGCCTTCAAATCATCCAAAATCAGGCTGCAAGGCTAATCTATAAAATCCCCAGATGGCAATCTGCTAGGCCCACGCTGCAAAAACTACACTGGCTGCCCATAGCACAAACAGCTGTTTTTAAGACAGGTTGCCTAATCTTTAAAGCACTCCACTGTAGTAGCCCTGAATTTCTGAACAATCTGATCGTCAAGCACATTGTAAATGTAAATGTAGTTGAGCTTATATAGCGCACAGCTACCCGCAGTGGGTTTCCCAGCGCTTGCTTAGGGAACCCTTCCTGATATTCCCCTGTGAGATAGCAGGGTATCCACAAGGTGAAAGTCAGGCATCCCGCCGCGAGGGGCCGTTGTGGAGATTAAGCAAGCTGTTGCCCAGAGTCGCAGAGTGTGAACCCGTGAGTCGAGGAGGCACCAGGGCGAGAATTATTGCGGCTCGGAATCTCTGCTCAGCCCACCTTCATCAACTTGCCATTCCTTCTATCAGACTGAAAAAGCAGGGTGGTTGTAGGTTCTCATTCCTGGCACCCAGGTTTTGGAACTCTCTCCCCCTTGCTGTTAAGATCAGTAACAACCTACTGAGCTTTAGAAAGGCCTTAAAGACCTGGCCATTCACACAAATTTGCTAACTTACTCTACTGTATCATCCTCATACAATCCTAGCACCAGGAAACTTATGGTGACAGTGCGCTTTACAAATCTCTATTAACATAACATAACATAACATCGCGTATCCACAAGCACTCGAATAAATAAATAGAATTAAAACTCCATTCATCCAATTGCCATGAAACTTTGGGAAGTTGTTGAGTACACTCCTGCGAAGGTTTCGGGCATATTTTTTTTTAATATTGGCCCCCCAGGGCCCTCATAATCTTTCGCACACTGATGTACGCACAAGACGAAAAACAAAAAATTGTGTATCCACAAGCACTCACATAAATAAATATAATTAAAACAGCATTCATCCGATCGCCAGGAAACTTTGGGAAGTTGTTGAGTACACTCCCTTGAAGGTTTCTGGCATAATTCTTTTTTAAATATTGCCCCCCCAGGGCCCTCATAATCTTTCGAATACTGATGTACGCACCAGACGGAAAAACAACAAATTGTGTATCCAAAAGCACTCGAATAAATAAAGAGAATTAAAACGACACTTTGAAATGTTTTCCATATTAAAATGAATAAGTTTCAATAAAAATGACACAATGTAAATTGAATGTTATCATAACGAGTTTCATTGAATTTCCTTTCTTCGGAGATCGCAGCAACACGCGACGGGTAAGCTAGTTTTATATACAATCTCAACCATCCCAATTTCCATTTCTTCTAAATTAATTACAAAAATAAATTCCACATTATCCTCCTTCTTATGGAATCGCAAACAACCTCGAATGTCTTTACTAAAACTGTCTCGCCGAAAAACAGAAGGTGGAGTTAACTTCCCAGATTTTCAGGAGTATCATAAAGCTTTTTTATTACGTCAGGCTTCTTTATGGTTGCTTGACTCCGAAGAAGATTTTCCCCTTTGGACCTCACTTGTCAAGTCAAGTCAAGTCAATAGATTTATATAGCGCGCTACATACCCAGAGGGTCTCAAGGCGCTTGAAGAAGGGTGGGGAATTACTTGTTGAATATCCACGTTTTAAGTTGCTTTCTGAATGCTAGGTGGTTCTGAGTAAGACGAAGGTGGGTGGGAAGTGAGTTCCAGGTTTTAGCTGCAAGGTAGGAGAAGGATCTACCTCCCATGGTGGTTTTGTTGATGCGAGGTACAGTGGCAAGGGCTTGGTTGGAGGATCGTAGCTGGCGGGAGGGGGTGTAGAAGGACAGTCGTGTGTTGAGGCATTCGGGTCCAATTTCGTAAAGTGCTTTGTGTGCGTGGGTTAGGAGGCGGAAAGTGATCCTCTTATTGACGGGGAGCCAGTGGAGGTTTTTCAGGTGACCAGAGATGTGTTCTTTACGCGGGATGTCTAATATGAGCCTGGCTGAAGCGTTCTGGATGCGTTGGAGTTTTTTCTGGAGTTTTGCGGTGGTACCGGCGTATAGGGTGTTTCCGTAGTCCAGGCGGCTCGTGACCAGTGCGTGGGTGACCGTTTTTCTAGTTTCGGTGGGGATCCAGCGAAATGTTTTTTTGAGCATACGAAGAATGTTGAAGCAAGATGAAGAAACGGCGTTGACTTGTCTGTTCATGGAGAGAGAGGAGTCCAGGATGACGCCCAGGTTCCGTGCGTAGTCCGTCGGGATGGGTGCTTTTCCGAGGGCCTCTGGCCACCAAGAGTCATCCCAGGCGGAGGGGGAGGTGCCTAGGATGAGGACTTCTGTTTTGTCTGAGTTCAGTTTCAGACGGCTGTGCTTCATCCATTCGGCTACTTCTTTCATTCCTTCATGCAGGTTGGTTTTGGCAGTGTTAGGGTCTCTGGTGAGTGATAGGATCAGTTGAGTGTCATCGGCGTAGGAGATGATGTTGAGGTTGTGTTGGCGTGCGATGACCGCGAGGGGGCTCATGTATACGTTGAAGAGGGTGGGGTTGAGTGAAGATCCTTGTGGTACGCCGCAGATGACTTCAGTGGCCTCTGACTTGAATGGTGGAAGGCGGACTCTCTGGGTTCTTCCGGTGAGGAACGAGGTGATCCATTCCAGTGCTTTTCCTTGGATTCCGACGTTTCTGAGGCGCTGCAAAAGGGTGCTATGACAGACTGTGTCGAAGGCTGCGGAGAGGTCGAGGAGGATGAGGGCGACTGTGTCTCCATTGTCCAGTAGAGTTCGAATGTCGTCTGTTGCTGCGATGAGGACGGTTTCAGTGCTGTGTTTGGCTCGGAAGCCGGACTGTGATGAGTCGAGGGATTTGTTGGTTTCGAGGAAGGCGGCGAGCTGGTTGTTGACCGCTTTCTCGATGACTTTGGCGGGGAATGGAAGGAGCGAGATAGGGCGGTAATTTTTGAGTTCGGTGGGGTCAGCTGTGGGTTTCTTCAGGAGGGCGCTGAGTTCGGCATGTTTCCAACTTTCCGGGAAGGTTGCGGAGTTGAGGGAGCAGTTGATGACGTCTCGGAGGTGCGGTGCTATAATGGAGTCTGCTTTGTTAAAGATGTGGTGAGGGCATGGGTCTGTGGGGGATCCTGAGTGGATAGAGTTCATCAGACGGATGGTGTCCTCAGTGGAGATTGGGTTCCAGTCATTGAGGATGTTCAAGGGGGGTGGGGGTCCTACAGAGGGTTGGGTGGGTTGGTCTTCGAGTCGGTTGTCGAAGCTGTTGTGGATGTCTGCAATTTTGTTGTGGAAGAATGAGGCTAGTGAGTCGCAGAGGGCTTGAGAGGGGGAGATGTCGTTGGAGTTGGCTGAGGGGTTGGTAAACTCTTTGACGATGTTGAATAATTCCTTGCTGTTGTGGGCGTTGTTATCTAGTCGGTCTTTGAATGCGGCTTTCTTGGCAGACCGGATAAGTTGGTGGTGTATGCGGGTGGCGTTTTTGAAGGCGTCCTTGGTGCTGGTGTTTGGGTCTTTTTTCCAGGCTTTCTCAAGGGAGCAACAGAGTTTCTTGGATTTCTTAAGATCATCGTTGAACCAGGAGGCCTTCTTGCTGCCTAGTTTGATATGTCGTTTTTTCAGTGGTGCTAGGATGTCGGCGCTGTTGGATAACCATTGGGTGAGGTTAGTGGCTGCTTGGTCGGGGTTTGAGGAGTGGGTAGGGGGGTTTTGAAGAAGCGATGAGGAGATCTGGTCGATGGTGATTTTGTTCCAGTTTCTACGCAGAGTGGGTTGAGGATGGTTGTTGGTAGGGGTCTTGTTGTAGGTAAAGTGAACGCAGCTGTGGTCCGTCCAATGGAGAGTTGTGGAGTGGCTGAAGGAGACATGTTTGCTGGAGGTGAAGATAGGGTCGAGTGTGTGACCTGCGATGTGGGTGGGGGTAGTGACAAGTTGTTTAAGTCCGAGGTTGGCGAGGTTGTCCAAAAGGGTGGTGGTGTTGCGGTCGTTGTTCTTTTCAAAGTGAAAGTTGAGGTCTCCCAAAAGGATGTAATCCTCGGAGGGGAGCGCGTGTGGGGTGATGAAGTCCGTGATGTCTTCACTAAATTGTGCGCGGGGTCCTGGTGGCCTGTAGAGGAGGGTGCCCCTGAGTGTGGTCTTGGGGTCGATGTGGATCTGGAAGTGAAGGTGTTCAGTGTTGGCGCGATTGACGTCTGAGCTGGTTGAGATGCGGATGGATTTCTTATGGACGATAGCGATGCCTCCTCCTGTTTGGCCGGTACGGTCCTTGCGAATGATCTTATAGCCTTCCGGGATGGCAATGGTGATGTCTGGGGCTGATGTGGCGTTCATCCATGTTTCTGTTAGGAAGGCGACGTCCGGAGAGATAGTGTCTAGTAGATTCCAAAGGTCGATGGCGTGCCTGTGGACCGAGCGGGTGTTGAGCAGGATGCATTGTAGGTGAATGGGGTCGGATATCTGTTCTGTGTTCGTAGGTGAGGAGATGTTCTTGGTGCCGTCGAATTTGCAGGAGTAGCAGGAGAAGGGTCCATGGAGGTGTCCGGGAGCAGCTTGGACGCAGTTGGGGAGTCGGCCGGGGTTAAGGGCTAGGAGGGTGGAGGCGTCGTAAGTAATGCGGGAAGGCTGGGCATTGCGAGGACCAGGGGCTCTGGTGCTGGGCGCGGTCCAGGCGCGGACGGGCGTAGACGGGCTTACCTTTGGCGCACCTTCGGCGCTACCGCTGCGCGTGAACGCTGCGCTCGGAACCATCTGCCATATGTGGATAGCGGAGTGGGGGAGGGGCGAGGGAGGAGCAGCTGGGAGGCGGGCTCGTGGTGGAGGGGACGAGCTTCTATGAACAACAACAACAAGATGGCTGTAAAAGCGAAACCGGGATAGATAACCGGGTAACGCTGTCGGCAGGCTACACACTAATGCACTTTGGCAGGCAAAGTAAAATTAATCCTAATACAGCCCTAGTAAGTGGATATGGAGGCAATTTTAATAAATAAGCAAATTAAAGCCAGGCAAAGCGATCGGCAAACAACAACATAAGCTGAAGATCGAGCGTGAAACTCGCTGGGGGGTAATGCGGGCGGCGCAGGCAGCACAATTTAAATTATGTAGATGATTAAATCAGCAGCGTAACGATACCCAGGTGGGACCAGGGGGTGCGTGGAGCGTCCGCTTCCGAAGGAGTCAGGGCGGACACAGTGCAACGCGGGGACGGAGCGAGGCTAGGCGCTCAGTGGGAGGGAGGAGCAGCTGGGAGGCGGGCTCGTGGTGGAGGGGACGGGCTTCTATGAACAACAACAACAAGATGGCTGTAAAAGCGAAACCGGGATAGATAACCGGGTAACGCTGTCGGCAGGCTACACACTAATGCACTTTGGCAGGCAAAGTAAAATTAATCCTAATACAGCCCTAGTAAGTGGATATGGAGGCAATTTTAATAAATAAGCAAATTAAAGCCAGGCAAAGCGATCGGCAAACAACAGCATAAGCTGAAGATCGAGCGTGAAACTCGCTGGGGGGTAATGCGGGCGGCGCAGGCAGCACAATTTAAATTATGTAGATGATTAAATCAGCAGCGTAACGATACCCAGGTGGGACCAGGGGGTGCGTGGAGCGTCCGCTTCCGAAGGAGTCAGGGCGGACACAGTGCAACGCGGGGACGGAGCGAGGCTAGGCGCTCAGTGGGAGGGAGGAGCAGCTGGGAGGCGGGCTCGTGGTGGAGGGGACGGGCTTCTATGAACAACAACAACAAGATGGCTGTAAAAGCGAAACCGGGATAGATAACCGGGTAACGCTGTCGGCAGGCTACACACTAATGCACTTTGGCAGGCAAAGTAAAATTAATCCTAATACAGCCCTAGTAAGTGGATATGGAGGCAATTTTAATAAATAAGCAAATTAAAGCCAGGCAAAGCGATCGGCAAACAACAACATAAGCTGAAGATCGAGCGTGAAACTCGCTGGGGGGTAATGCGGGCGGCGCAGGCAGCACAATTTAAATTATGTAGATGATTAAATCAGCAGCGTAACGATACCCAGGTGGGACCAGGGGGTGCGTGGAGCGTCCGCTTCCGAAGAAGTCAGGGCAGACCACTTGAACGCTTATTTTTACTTCCTTATTTATTTTGTGAATATCTGTCTCTCACATAGGCCGCAATCCATCTCTACCCCTATACTAAAAGGTACAGCCAAATTGCTTGACTTGTCCCCAGACTTTGCTCTTAGCTCCATAGATTTCTTTTGCACTCAACAATTTGGCACAATAAACATCTATTAATCCACAATAGACCCTTTTATTGGAAAACTTGGAGAGAAAGAGGCCTGATCTAGATTTACCAGCTGTTCTCGGACTCAGAGTTTTTGCCTTTTACCACACTCAGCAGACATCCAATCTTCCAAATTCCTTTATTCATAAATACACTCTACTTAAAACAACTATCTTAGAAACGTATTACCAACTCCCTATTGTATCGGTTGCTTCTACCAAATCACAACCCTCTTTAAAACTTCACACCCTATTACGAACCACACCTAATGCCTCAACTATTTACAAATACCTAAAATGCACTACTATTGATAGACACAAAACGAAAACTGAGGAAGCTTGGGAAAAAGATTTTGCGGTATGGTGGCCACTCTTACTTTGGAATGACATTTGGTCCAAATTACGTAAAGCCTCCAGAACAGCTAACATCACACAAACATTCTTTTTTGTTTATAATAGGCTTTTATTCACACCAACCACGCTAAGTAAACGCTTCTCCACTACTCCTGATATATGTTGGACTTGCTCTTCCTCCAATGCTGACCTCTTTCACATGTTATTTACTTGCCCTCAGGTACATACTTTTTGGAAGCAAGTTTGGGTACAAATTAACTTGATTTATGATACTAAGGTTCCCTTTTCCTTCATTCACATTTTCTTGGGTAGTCTCTCTTCTATCTGGGATGACACTTCACTTAATGTCAAGATTATTGACTTATTATTAGCAATCGCTTTTCAACAAATTACGGTCAATTGGAAGGACTTTTCAAAAATTTCATATAAGGCTTGGTGGTACAATGTTTGCCATAATCATAGGTTAGATAATGTTTTTGTGTATCCTCCTCAAATGGCTACAAAACGTGCTGACTTGTGGTCACCTGTTACAACATTTTATCGATGTTTGCGCTAAAGGATGTTTTTTACCTACACCATCTCAACAGGAGGTTCCCAAAACCATCCTAATGCCCTGATTGTTTCATAATTTCTTCTTTTACTTACCTTGTATGCATATTTGCCCATTTCATGTACATTCATTATATCTCTTTTTGTATTATTAGTCCAATTCTTTACTTTTTTAAGTAACAAATTTGGATTTTAATGCTGCAAAACTTGTTTTAATAATTGTGTATGGTCACCTTGTTTACTTTTCAATAAATTCACTTGAACTTAAAAAGAGGTAGTATTCCCACACACAGGTCCTCAAGAACAACACAGAACGCTAACAATCTGCTTGCCAATGGTGATAGCTCCCCCGATAGAGGATTGTACCTCTTAGGGTACAGTTTTCACCGCCATTTATACCAGAACTCATGGTACCCCTTCAATAGCAGTAATACCAGATGTATTGAGACAGATACAGAATGAGTATGGAGCAGAACCTGCTCTGAACTTAGGGATGATATTGTTCAAAAATTTTGCCCAGGTATCAACTATTATGTTGGCAAACATAAAAGGGGAGGCAGCAGCGGTGCCGATACACCAACACGATTTCACTCCCATACAACAGGAACGTTCATTACCTAAAATTATTGAAGATACATATGTTGAATTAGGTAGGGATAATTTGGGAGCTAGAGCATCAAAACCTCAACTCTTGGGTGGATCTGAAGAAGATACCACCAAGCAAGCACCTAATTCTTCCAAAAAGAGATGGGCTAATAAACAACAAAAGAATAGAAAGAATAGATCACAATTAAGAAGAGGGTCTCCTCAGAATGAACCCTCCAAAAGGAGGTACAACTTTAGGAATCATGATAGCATTACGAAACCTGACAGGTAGCAGGATACTGATACATATCCCTCTCTTTCCCTTCAGGGTTCAGCAAAAAACTCAGAGAGGGAAGGACGATCAGAACACAGACAAGAAGAGCATAGTCCAGAGACAGGCAATGAGCTTCAGACTATAATATAAAAAAAGAAGATAAACCATAATCAAAACCACAATTCAAAAAGAAAAGGTCTTAAAGTAAGAAAGGACAAGGATATCGACGACAACTTCTGAAAGGGGAATGGGCTCTGACGTTGTTAGACAGCGCAGTAGAAGTAGCAATAGCTCACCAGAACCTGATGGAATTTCTGTTGACAGCTGTGTTGAATGAACATATCACGGTGGAAACACCTGGTACAAGGGTAAGTGTCCCACATCAGTTTCAGTAAATCATTCTCCAAATGGAGGGGGACAACCCCAGAAAAATTAAAGGTCTCTTTTGAGCGAACCTGCCTTATGGCTATGATATCCTTTTGGCTGAAAAAGATTGGCCACATGAGATCGTTATGGAATGCCCCAAGGGAGAACCAGTAATTTTACCGCCTTTTCCCGACCTCGTCCCAATATCAATAGAACACTCGCATGCACAGGAGTGGGCGGTAGCACTTGCTCCAGCATTATATCGCAATCACGTAGGGTGGGATGCTGAGTCACCTCACCATATAATACCAGTAAAAACATCTCCAACTCCACAGAGACAATACCCAATAAAACAAGACACAAAAAAACAATCAATCAATCAATCAATGACACTTATAGAGCGCGCTACATACCCGTAGGGTCTCAAGGCGCTTAGGGGAGGGGGGGGGTGCCGCTACTGCTCGAACAGCCAGGTCTTCAGCTTCTTCCTGAAGGAGAGGTGGTCTTGGGTCAGGCGCAGGTCGGTCGGGAGGGAGTTCCAGGTCTTGGCGGCCAGGTAGGAGAAGGACCTTCCTCCTGTAGTTGCTCTTCGGATGCGGGGGACGGCGGCGAGGGCGTGGTTGGCTGAACGGAGGTGGCGTTTGGGAGCGTAGAAGTTGATCCGGCTGTTGAGGTAGCTCGGGCCTTGGTCGTGTAGGGCTTTGTGTGCGTGGGTGAGGAGGCGGAAGGTGATTCTTTTGTTGACGGGGAGCCAGTGAAGGTCTCTCAGATGTCCGGAGATGTGGCTGTGTCGTGGGATGTCGAGGATGAGTCTGGCTGAGGCGTTCTGGATCCGCTGGAGTCTCTTCTGGAGCTTGGCGGTGGTACCGGCGTAGAGGGCGTTGCCGTAGTCCAGTCGGCTAGTGACGAGGGCCTGGGTGACGGTCTTCCTGGTCTCGGTGGGGATCCATCAGAAGATCTTCCGTAGCATGCGTAGGATGTTGAAGCACGCCGAGGAGACATTGTTGACTTGCCTGGTCATGGAGAGGGAGGAGTCCAGGATGAAGCCCAGGTTGCGTGCATGGTCTGTCGGTTTGGGTGCGGTGCCCAGGGCGGGAGGCCACCAGGAGTCGTCCCAGGCGGAGGGTGAAGAGCCCAGGATGAGGACCTCCGTCTTGTCCGAGTTCAGTTTCAGGCGGCTGGTCGTCATCCACTCGGCTACCTCTCTCATCCCTTCGTGTAGGTTGGCTCTGGCGGTGGCGGGGTCGTTGGTCAGGGAGAGGATCAGCTGGGTGTCGTCGGCGTAGGAGATTATGCTGAGGTTGTGTTGGCGTGCGATGGCCGCGAGGGGGCTCATGTAGACGTTGAAGAGGGTGGGGCTCAGAGAGGATCCTTGAGGGACGCCGCAGATGACTTCGGAGGCCTCTGACTTGTACGGTGGTAGGCGGACTCTCTGTGTTCTTCCGTCGAGGAAGGAGATGATCCATTCCAGCGCCTTGTCCTGGATTCCGACGTTGCTGAGGCGCTGTACTAGGGTGCGGTGGCAGACAGTGTCGAATGCCGCGGAGAGGTCTAGGAGGATGAGGGCCGCTGTTTCTCCGTTGTCCATCAGGGCTCGGATGTCATCGGTGGCGGCGATGAGGGCGGTCTCGGTGCTGTGATTGGCTCGGAAGCCGGACTGTGAGGGGTCGAGGGATCCATTCGTCTCGAGGAAGGCGGCCAGCTGCTTGTTGACAGTCTTCTCGATGACTTTGGCTGGAAACGGGAGGAGCGAGATGGGGCGGTAGTTCTTGAGTTCGGTGGGGTCCGCTGTTGGTTTCTTGAGTAGAGCGCTGAGTTCGGCGTGCTTCCAGCTCTCAGGGAAGGTGGCGGTGTCGAAGGATGTGTTGATGATGTCTCGCAGGTGGGGTGCGATGACAGCGTCGGCCTTGTTGAAGACGTGGTGAGGGCAGGGGTCGGTCGGTGATCCGGAGTGGATGGAGTTCATCGTGCGGATGGTGTCTTCGGTGTTGATCGGGGTCCAGGCGTGGAGGGTGGTGGTGGGGGGTGGTTGTTCGGTCATGGTGTGCCTTGGTTGTTTGTTGAAGCTGTTGTGTATGTCCGTGATCTTGTTGTGGAAGTAAGAAGCGAGGGAGTCGCAGAGGTCTTGCGATGGGGTGATGTCGTTGTTTCCTGCGCTGGGGTTGGATAGCTCTTTCACGATGTTGAAGAGTTCCTTGCTGTTGTGTGCGTTGTTGTCCAGCCGGTCCTTGAATGCAGTTTTCTTGGCGGCGCGGATCAGCTGGTGGTGCTTCCGAGTGGCCAGTTTGAGGGTGGTCCTGTTGTCCGGTGTAGGTTCCTTTCTCCAGATTTTCTCGAGGGCTCGGCAGTTCTTCTTGGAGCTCTTGAGTTCGTCGGAGAACCACGGGGCTTTCTTGCTGCCGGGTCTGCTGGGCGGGGTCCTCAGTGGGGCGAGCTCGTCCGCGCAGATGCTGATCCACTTCGTGAGGTTGTCGGCGGCCTGGCTGGGGTTCGCTGAGCTGGCAGGAGGGTGCTGGCTCAGGGAGGTGGCGAGCTGGTCTGCTGTGATCTTGTTCCAGCTTCTGCGGGCGGCCTGTTGCTGGTGGTGGTGGGTCGTCGTTCTCTTGAAGGTGAAGTGGACGCAGCTGTGGTCCGTCCAGTGGAGTTCTGTGGCGTGGCTGAAGGCGACGTCTTTGCTGGATGAGAAGACGGCGTCGAGTGTGTGTCCGGCGAGGTGGGTGGGGGTGGACACCAGCTGCTTGAGTCCAAGATTGGCGAGGTTGTCGAGCAGGGTGCTGGTGTTGCGGTCGTTGTTGTTCTCCAGATGGAAGTTGAGGTCCCCCAGGAGGATGTAGTCAGCGGAGGGGAGGGCATGCGGGCTGACGAAGTCGGCGATGTCCTCGCTGAATTGTGTGCGTGGTCCCGGAGGTCGGTAGATCAGGGTGCCTCTAAGGGTGGTGTTCGGGTTGGTGTGGATCTGGAAATGCAGGTGTTCGGCGCTGGTCAGGGTGTTGTCGGTGCTGGTCGTGAGACGGATGGTGTTCCTGTGGATGATGGCGATGCCTCCTCCCATCTGGTTGGCGTTGCGGTCCCTCCGGACGATCTTGTAGCCCTCTGGGATGGCGATGGCGATGTCGGGGGCTGAAGAGGCGTTCATCCAGGTCTCCGTGAGGAAGGCAACGTCAGGGGCTGTGGCGTCTAGGAGGTTCCAGAGTTCGATGGCGTGTCTGTGGACGGAGCGGGTGTTGAGCAGGATGCACTTGAGGTGGGTGCTGCTGGTATTCGACTTGGCGGGTGCTGGTGCGAGGCAGGTCCGGATGCAGGTGAACTTGCAGGCGTGGCAGCTGAAAGGTCCGTGGGTGCGTCGTGGGGTGGCTTGGTGGCACTCTGGGAGTCGGCCGGTGTTGAGTGCGATGAGGGTGGCGGCAGAGTACGTCAGGCGGGTCGGTCGGGGTCTTCGTGGGCCAGGGGTCCTGGCGCTGGTTGCGATCCGGTCGCGGACGGGCGCAGACGGGCTTACCTTTGGCGCGCCTTCGGCCCGCTGCGCGTGACCGCTGCGCGTTCGCACGGTCGCCATATAAGGCGAAGTGCGCGGGTGGGCGGGGCAGCTGGGAGGCGGGAGCGGGGAGGGATACAGAAGGCAAAAGGGGCGGGGCTTAGCGGCGGTGGCGGGAAGCGGGGAGGGAGAGCGGGGTCGGCGAGGTAGGCGGGCAGACAGGAAGGAGAGCGCAAAAACACGGGCACAATTACAAAGAGAGACAGGCAAAAAAGGAGAAAGCACAAAGTCAAGGGAAATAATTTAAACAAACACTAAGAGCAACCGGCAGGCAGGCACGGACCGCGCCTCTCGGAGGAGGGGGCGTGGTCAGCGGCAGTGCGACAGGCAGCGAGGCAGCTAGGCAGGGCAGAGGGGCACACGCAGCAGCTGGTGGCCGTGCGGCGCGGGGGTGTCCCACAAGTGGGTCACACTCACCTGCGTCGCACGGTCGCCATATAAGGCCAAGTGCGCGGGTGGGCGGGGCAGCTGGGAGGCGGGAGCGGGGAGGGATACAGAAGGCAAAAGGGGCGGGGCTTAGCGGCGGTGGCGGGAAGCGGGGAGGGAGAGCGGGGTCGGCGAGGTAGGCGGGCAGACAGGAAGGAGAGCGCAAAAACACGGGCACAATTACAAAGAGAGACAGGCAAAAAAGGAGAAAGCACAAAGTCAAGGGAAATAATTTAAACAAACACTAAGAGCAACCGGCAGGCAGGCACGGACCGCGCCTCTCGGAGGAGGGGGCGTGGTCAGCGGCAGTGCGACAGGCAGCGAGGCAGCTAGGCAGGGCAGAGGGGCACACGCAGCAGCTGGTGGCCGTGCGGCGCGGGGGTGTCCCACAAGTGGGTCACACTCACCTGCGTCGCACGGTCGCCATATAAGGCCAAGTGCGCGGGTGGGCGGGGCAGCTGGGAGGCGGGAGCGGGGAGGGATACAGAAGGCAAAAGGGGCGGGGCTTAGCGGCGGTGGCGGGAAGCGGGGAGGGAGAGCGGGGTCGGCGAGGTAGGCGGGCAGACAGGAAGGAGAGCGCAAAAACACGGGCACAATTACAAAGAGAGACAGGCAAAAAAGGAGAAAGCACAAAGTCAAGGGAAATAATTTAAACAAACACTAAGAGCAACCGGCAGGCAGGCACGGACCGCGCCTCTCGGAGGAGGGGGCGTGGTCAGCGGCAGTACGACAGGCAGCGAGGCAGCTAGGCAGGGCAGAGGGGCACACGCAGCAGCTGGTGGCCGTGCGGCGCGGGGGTGTCCCACAAGTCAAGGAGAATTTAGATCAACTTTAATACCAAGGTGTAATAGAGAATTGCACCTCTTCCATGAATAATCCTTTGTTTCCCGTAATGAAACCCAATAATTCATATCATCGAGTTTTAGACTACAGGCATTTGAACACTTGCAGTACAAAATGCACACAGTGCCGCATTGATCAATAACATTGTGCGTGAAAAATACAAAACAACACTAGATATCTCAAATGGATTCTTTTGCCAAAATATAGCGCCTGAGAGCAGATATTTGACAGCATTCTTAGACCCAGGTTCAAAGCGTCAATTTTGTGGACTGCCTCAAGGGTATATTAGCCCTGGGTTCTTCTCAGCTAGGGTAACAGAGTTACTTTAAAGTTTTGATGAGCAGGCATTGTCCTATGCAGATGATATTTATCTGACTGATAATGATTTCTTGGGTCATTTGACCAGGGTGAGCAACATAATTTTAGGATTTGCCTCTGAGGGCTACAAATTCAACTTAAAAAAATTAAAAATAGCCCACCTCAATGTCCTATCTTTGGGATACCAGTTATCAAATGAAGGAAAAAGCCTAGCAGCTAACATTTTAGAAAAGTGCACGCTGCCCAAAACTCCAAAAACGTACTATCCATTTTGAGATTCCCAAATTTTGGCAGAACATACATTTTGGATTACGCAGAAAAAGTAAAACCATTCTACGATTTAATCCGACATGATTTTTTAATTCGACATTGGACACAGGAACACACGGATATCCTTTTTTCCCTACAAGCTGACATGATAGGTTCCAAACACTTACACACACGTGTAAATACCACAAATCTGGTTATCCGTGTAGTCGCGGGTACACTTACCTAACCTTTAATGAAGGCAAAACTGTACCCATAGCATTTAAATCTCATCTGTACACAAACGCTGAGATGCGCTTTGCATCCACTGAAAAAAATCTAACTGCAGTATAGACTGCTCTAGTGGGAGAAAGAGCACTGGCTCAGGGGAAACAAATAATTGTCGTAACTCTAGTACCGGCCTTAGAGGCTGTTACAAAAGCTAGCATTCTAAACCCAAAAGCACTGCATCCACGATGGATACAATGGGCTAATTCTGTCACTGCAACAGTTGTAGACTACAAGTCTGATTCTACATTAAAAACACAAGCATTTCTGCGGTACAAATAAGAATATCCTCTACCGAATTAAATAATACCTCTAGATAATTATGAATACATAATTTACCCTGACAGTTCTGCTCAGCCTGCCATAGGATGTAAATAGCAATACTGCGTAACTTGTGCAATTGTGAAAGGATCTATGCAGGAAGGCAAGTTCCATCCTAGCAGTACAAAGGCAAAGTCTCCAGGATACTGCACGGCACAGCTGGCAGAATTAAAAGCACTATTACTGGCTCTAATAAATCTGGATAGAGAATTCCCCACACTTATTGTGTGTGATTAATTTTACTGTGTCCAGTCTTACAATGCATATCTTCACTACTGGGGTCAGAATGGGTTTAAAGACTCAAAAGGTTGCACAATAAAGCACAAATTACTTTGGGAAGTGGCAGAACTAAAAAAACACTTGCCAAGAGCTCACATGATACACACGATGAGTCATCAACGTGATGGCATTCATGTTGACTGGAATTCATTGGCTGTGTGAACTGTTGCCGTAGCTGCAACCACTTGTTCTTGTACGAGAATAGACGGACAGATAATGGTAGCTGTCATCACTTCACGCAAAAACAGCTCAGCCGTACCAAAAGGCTTTCCACTCAAGTATTCCTTGTGACTAATCCACAAACGTTATAAGAAAACCAACCAACTGCATAGAGGAGGACACCAGCTAAAAAAACAGGTGTTTCTTTCTGGTATATATTTACCCGGAAAGCTGTGGACCAGCGAAGCGAGTCTCACCCGGCGACAGCCAGATGCCTATGGTTGCATCCGTCGAGACTTAATCAGCACGCAAGCTGGGCGCAGCCTGCGCGGTGTAGGCCTGAGGGCAAAAACGACGTTGCAGTGCCTGGCAATCATTGTGAACTGCGAGCAACAGAAGGTGTTCCGGGGCCCTCTTGGCCTGCCTGTGGTTGCTGATAGCCGGGTGCAGGCACAAAGTCTAGGGGGTGAGTTTGGCGGCGGCTGGCAGAATCCAGCTGCAGCTGCCCCAGGGGCGCGAACAACCATCATCGCTGGAGCAGTGCTGCAGTTGAACGGTGAGAGAGCCTGTGGCGGCACTAGCGGTGCTCGACACCCGAACATTGCCCCAGACTAGATCAAGTACAGAGGCTGGGAACAGAGGAGCAGGGGCAGGGCACAAATGACCCGCAACTACCAGATCCTACAGGCATCTGATACTAAGTTGTAATCTTACACAGCTCTATACTGTTCAGATCTACACTGTGATTTAGGGGTGCGCTGGGGCCCATCATAGGATACGCTGCAGTTGTTTGGAAGAGGGGTGGCTACTAGAGGCTGGGTAGGAGGCCATGAACTTCCTACTACTGGTTTCCCACCATACCTGTGGCCCCGCAGCGAGACCGTGCCGCATGTGCGCTTAGACACCAACACATTTACTGTACCATACCTCTGCCACATCCTGGTGCCTGGACTGCCAGCCTAATACAGGCGCATAATGTAAAGCCTTGCGCCCATGTGAGCAAAACCTGCCAGAAATCCACTCTGTATGAAAGCCTGCATCGGAACACCAGCAAGAAAACCATAATTACGCAAAGTGTTCTAGATTCTTCTGTTGACTCTCTCAATTAGTGCATCTGCAGCCTCAACAAGCGCTCATACACAACACCATCGCATTTGCAGGGTGTTTCCGCAAACAATCAAGATAACCCCCAAAGTGTTAGTAAGATTAAGGGTTTTCCCTCATCGTGGGCCAAGGTGGTTATCGTCCCTATATTTAAAAAAGGAGGCCGGGACGATCCCGCCTGCTATAGACCAATTTCTCTTTTAGAATCTGTGGCCAAAATATTGGGGAAAGTAATTCTGGATCGACTTACAAGATACCTCGATCAGGCTAATATCATCTCTGACCTGCAGTATGGTTTTAGGCAGGGGAAAGGGACCTTGCAGTGGCTACTTTGAATTTTGCAAAAAGATTGGGGTCTAAACCACTCCCAGCTCGATTAAAGATCTACAACGCAAAATGTATTCCGTTGGCCACGTATGGGAGTGACATTTGGGGGTACAAGGATGCAAAGGAGATCCAGGTAGCTGAGAATAACTATATGCGTAAATTCCTTGTGGTCCCCATTGCAAGACCTGTTTTTAACGTGCATGAAGAACTGGGAGCTGGATATATCTCAGAAGAGATTGCGGTTACTCCATTGCTGCGCTGGCTCAGAACTTGGGTGTCCCCAGCACCAAATCTGGGCCAGCTCATAAATGGTGACTGCTCTAGTCTGGATGGGGCCCTGTGCATCCCCTGGTTGAACTACATAAAATAACAGACTGGATGGCTTGGCCGCCTGGACCTATTCCTGAACCCAGGGGTACGGAGCAAAACTGCTATCAGAGTTTAAAAAGCAGTTTTTGGAAAAGTGGCAGATGCTTAGGGAGGAGGCAGAAGTAGTAAATCCGTCTGTGAGGAGTTTTATTATATTGAGTATGGGCCCACAGATGCTACCTTATTTAACTTATGTTAACAAAGCATATCACCGCTCTATATTGACTGGATTTTGCCTGAATCTGGTCCCTTGGCTCTTGGCATTTCCCCATGGCTACTCGAAGCCTGATTCGCTCAAACCCTGCCCCCGGCGACAATTTTTCAGACCAGGATACATTACATTTTATGTTTTTCTGCACCTTTTACGACCCTCAGCGTAGGTCTCACATTCTACCACTGTTTAAAGACAGACTGTTTGCTCAAGTGAGGCCGGCTTTGACCTATCTTCAAATGCTTCCTTCTCCCACAGTCTGCTTGGGGGTTGCAAGCTTTTTAATAGCAGCCATCAGATACAGAAAAAGCTTGCCGGCTCTAGAGTTAGTGTGCTCGGTTACTTAATGTGTACTTCACAAGACAGATCCAATATACTCTGGTCATTTATTCATTGCTTGTTTGTACCTTATATTGCTGTTCTGTTTGTATACGTATAGATGTTGGAGGAATTTGTAAACTAGGATACCTTTATTATCTGCTCTGCATAAAGCATTTTAAAAACATCATTTGTTAATGTTTTTAACATTTTATGTACCAATGTCTTGTAATGAACTGTGCTTTTATGACTCTTAGCTGTCGAATGAAGTATCTTTTGTCTTGACTTGATTATGTCAGTGAGATGGGGAAACGAGATAAAACGTAACCTAAACTGCAGTTTGAACAACAGCGAAAAGTGACAGAGATGAATGCTGAGGCTCCTGAGCGGAGCCAAGTGAACACAACTACACCAGGATCCGACACGTCGGTTGACTTCCAGTCAATGTTTGCGATGATACAATCAACCCTATCTAACATTGACAGGAAAATAGACTCTCTGACATACCGTGTTGATCGTATGTTGGAAAGATTGGACAAACATACAGAATGTATCGACATGGCAGAACGCTGAATATCAGAAGCAAAGAACTCTCACCATCAACTTGAACTGAAACAAACGAAAGCGGACAAGGCCCTGCAGAACCTGTTGGCTAAAACTGAAGATTTAGAAGCCAGGTCATGGCGCTGCAACCTACTCATTATGGTGGTGGCCGAGTTGACGCAAACAGGAAACATGGAACGATACGTCGAGACACTATTAACTACTCTCCTCGGTAGATACATCTTCTCTGACGTATTTATTGTGGAACTGACCCACAGATCTCTTGCATCACCGCCAGCGCCTGGGGCATGGGCCGCCCCATAATCGCCAAAATATTAAACTATAGAGATAGGGATGCAACGCTTCGTAAGGCCCGGGAACTAGGAACATTAAATCATGAAGGAATGACTATCTCCATCTACCCAGATTTTACATCGCAAGTGCAAGAGGCAAGAAAGAAGTTCATTGATGTGAAAAAGAAATTGAGAGAGACCAATATCTCTTATGCCATGATATACCCAGCTTGCTTGAAAATTACAGAAGATGGAAAGAGCACCATCTGCAACGATCCTAAGGAAGTTCCTAAATTCTTACAATTGAACTACCCGCACGCTCTTCAGCGTAAATCTCCGCGGGGCCTGCATGCTGAATAGGATCACACCTCAGATGTTGAATAGCAGTCCTATTTCTCGGAACTTTGCACATAGCAGACAGGAACTATGATATGCCTTGGCAGGACTCCTTTTTATTTCTCTTTACACTTTCTAGGTTGCCTAGTGTCGCTTAGAAACATGCCGGCTATGTAAGTAAGGGTGAATGGATAATTGTTGTAGATTACTATATCAAAGTGTTGCAACATTTTGGGACCCCATTGTGTAGGTAATTGATCTCCTTGTACGGGTTAAAACACGCTTATTATATGCTTTCACAATACTATGTGATTGTGTCTGGATCCCCCTGCTGTGTTATCGGTGGGGTCGTTAGCTGGCGGCTGCCGCACCCTGTGTATGTCACAACTTTTGTTTCCCTTTATCGGTTATTAACCAAAGGAAGGGTTTGGGGGGATGGACTTTTTTTTGTTAGCAGTTAAAGGGAATTGACTTTGACATAATTGGGATGGCGAAGTGGGTGGGGCAAGGAACAGGCAAGATTTTGAAACATTGATGGTCACATATCGCACTGGCATCCGATATCCATACGTACACATACGCATCACCCTCAAGTGCTATACACACGAGTAGAGTTAAGCAGACGCAAACACATGCAGCACCATACCTATTTGGAATAATTAGAGATACAAAAATCACATAGTAGGGCTAAAGCTACACCCCTGCGATTTATAACCTGGAACGTCAGAGGCCTAAACAGTCCCAGGAAGATTAAGCAAGTCATCACCTACCTTGATAGACATTATGTTGATGTAGCATTACTACAAGAAACGCATTTACTTCCACATAAAGCAGACAAATTAGGCTACAGATAGGCCGAACTTCCAGCATCAGCAACTTACTCCTCATATGCACGAGGAGTGACGACCATTATACGCAAGGGTACTCACTTTCTATTAGATCAGGCACTCACTGATTCGCAAGGAAGGTACGTCATTATCACAGGCATACTAAGAGGCACTAAAGTAGATATTATTAAAGTCTATGGTCCGACTACGGATGATCCTGACTTTTTTTATGAATCTCTTGACAAAAATACGAGACCTGCCGTCTCTGGAGCTGATATGGGGGGGAGACTTGAATGCCGCATTGGAAACTATGCAAGACAAATCTCAAAACACCACTGAACACCATAAGCGTTCACTCTCCATTATTTTAAACACCATAACAGGGTTCCGCTTGCATGACATATGGCGCATACAACACCCAACCACACTGGAAAGCACTCATTCATCGACAGTACATAACAGCTGGTCTAGGCTTGATTATTGGCTCCTCACTGACCACGCCTCCACATGGGCTAAGGACATAATGCATCTCCCCAAGACGCTATCCGACCATAAACCTGTCATATTAGCCCTACAGGTTCCGACATATACATCCCCACCATTTGTGTGGAGGTTCAATGACACTGCACTTTAAGGCCCTATCTACAAAGAAAAAAATCAATCGGCGATAGAGGATTATTTTGCAGGCAATACACGTTCAGTTGACAGTGCAGGGGAATCTGTATAAGTACGAATGCTGGCATTTTAAAAGATATCCGAACCCAATGGAAATAAACGCGATGATTGCATAAAACTACTAGAAGCTGAATATGATAAGATACATAGCGCACTCACTCTTGGTAACCTATGGGACGAGATCAATCAGTACAATGCACTAGCAGATGATGAAATAAAATATACTTCCCAATGCATGCAGCATGCAAGTTAGTTGAAGGAGGTGGGCCAGGCTTCATACTAGCACAAAAAGTGCGTACCTAACATAAACAGCACACTGTTATACAACTAAAGGATAATAGTGGACAGATACACTGTGACACCCAAGGTATACTGACCACATTTGTGGACACATACAGCGACTTTTATAAGACACAGCATACAGTGCCAGAGCCCGAAATTCTGCAATAAATTGAAGACATAGTGCTGGTACGGTTATCTGATTAACATAGTGAATACCTAGCCGAACCTATAACGGAGGAAGAAGTCCAGATCGCTATAAAATCATTGCCCAATGATAAGTCACCTGGTCCTGACGGATACACTGGGGAATTTTATAAAACGTATTCAGACTTATTGATCCCGCATCTGCTTGAGATGTATGACGAAGCTTATAACAATAAAATCCTTCCTCCAACGCTAAGGGAAGCGCTTATAGTGACGTTGCTAAATCCTGAAAAAGCAGAGTCTTATAGACCTATCTCAATAATAAATGTAGATGTTAAGATATTAGCAAAGATCATTGCCATGAGGCTGCAACCACTCTTGTCCACTATAGCCCTACCTGACCAATCAGGATTTATTCCTGATCGACCAACCACACATAATTTCTGCACCATATTCGCACTTTTACATCAACTAAATCCAGATCTACATGCTGTAGCGGTCCTACTAGATGCAGCTAAGGCCTTCGATTCCGTTGAGTGGCCCTATATGTTCATGATTTTACAAAACAGTGGTTTACCGCCGATGCTTACCAATTGGATCGCCCTTTCTGCACTAAACCCACTTGCCGCATCAAAGTAAATAGACACATATCAGAAGTAATATCAATACAACGTGGCACTAGACAGGGTTGCCCGCTGTCTCCTCTACTCTTCTCCATTGCGTTAGAGCCGCTGGCGTGCAAAATACGTCAGAAATATGCACACACGGCACTGCAGTTTCATCTGAGACCAGTAAGCATATCATTATATGCAGATGATATGGTATAATATTATAATTCCTCAAACTTGATCTACGGAATTAAATGTCCATGTGACCTATTGTACATAGGTAAAACCAAGCGAAAAATCAAAATACACATTTCTGAACATAAAAGTACTATTCCTAACTGCAACATTAACAGAAGTTTAGCTGTTCATTGGACCAAAAGCCGTCACACATTAGCACAGCTAAAATTTCAGAGATGGTTAAACCTGCACCCGGGAGAGATCTCACTAGAACTCTACTTCAGAGGGAATTTACGGGATAAGGAAGCTTAACACCCACGATCCCAAAGGGATCAATGACAACGTTGATCTAGGATGTTTTCTGTAGTTCTATTCTAGATGGAAAGCATGACAGGCTGCTTTTTTATATGTACTCATATGTTGGTTCTTTCTTCATTATCATTATTTTTTTAATGTATGTATTCACAGTCATCAGAAGCATCATGTAATTCACTATATGAATGTGATGTGTACTTTAGGAACTTTATTTGTGCCATGTTTCTTACTTTTTTCCGAGGTATTCTTTTTTTCCTTTATTTTTTTCAATTTGGGTATCTATGGTCACAGGAGTACCGCCACGTATGTGGGTATGGTGTATTCAGGTTGGAATCAGGGTTGTCGTGCGATTCGGGTCATATTAGCACAACTATTGAGTGAGTACGCTTTGGTGCACCTATCTTTCATGGTGCTTGACGTAGTGGAAGAGTGGTTAGCAGTTCGTTATTTTTTTGGGCTACATTTATAGTAAGCACGCTGTGTTTCATTGTTTACATATGGCGCTCTAAGAAGTTGTGGAGTTGTTTTTAGTCCATCATCTTCTTAGGATTTATCCCATCGCTGAGATTTGCGCATGCGTCGCGTTTCGCAAGCCGTTGAATCGGAGCAGCCCGGTCAGACGGGGAAGTCGAGGTCCTTGGGTGGAAATTCGGATAAAGGTTAGTTGTCAGTATGTGGTTTTTGCCTCGTGCCATGATCACAGGTTGTATACAAGGTTTAAGTACCTTCCCACATTTATTTTTGCAGATTGGAACACTCTGTTTACATCAGGCTGATAATACGGGGAATACACGTTCCACGGCTACAAGCTTTAAATAAGGTTAGTCCACTGCTGGTCTCAGCACTCCATGGTTTACAGTGGGATTGTTTGTTCAGCATATTACTTAGAGGATGTATTATTTTAGAACTTGGATGTATTTTTTTCACAGATTGGTACATTTTGCGTTATTGACATCAACGGAGTTTAAGGTTTGTTTGACATCTTGTTGCCAGTTTTTGTGCACTTTGTAGTCACATTGAGTTCTTAGCACAACTTCAGGAGTTTACAGATTTGGTGCACTGTGGTTAGAACAGTTTTTCCTTTAACGCAGTTGAATGCATTAGTGTGGATTGCGAGCCAGTCTTTTGGCATGCTCTTTTCGCTTGTTTGCTTTCAGTTCATTCGGGTTTCTATCTATCTTTTATCACAGTTTTCATCTACAAACTTGTTGCATCTGTATGGGTGAATTTTGAAAATCTGATGACATGATGGTTTTTTGATGCATACATTTATTAGACTGTTTTCCCATATATGGGTTCTGTTTTATGTGAGAGTATGTTGACTTTGTCTACAGACTAAGCCCCTGAAGAAGGGCCGATGGGGCCTGAAATGCATTGGGCGGTTCTCTTAAACATTGACTTTGTGATGTAAAGCAAGAAAATGTACAGAAGAAACTGATTTGTGATTCTAACAAATTAAACATATATATGTACAATGACATTTATTGATGTTGGAATAATTTGTTGTTGTGCCATTTTTATTTCATATGTTGGAAGACAACAGTAGGAGAGTTTAATGTTAGTTTGAAAAATACAATTGTTTGTAATAGGCAACAGTGCACAGAGGCCAGGTTGAAAAACTTGAATCTTGAATTATATGGTCAATGGCACATTTGGACAGGGTGCTAGCCCCTGCAGTACACCTGGTTTATTGATACAAAAATGAGTAGTATTACAAAAAATAGGAGTGCTCCTTTAGGCTTATTTTCAATTATACCTACAAGACCCTGAAGAGAACCTTTCACTACTGTTGCGAGAATATTTAAATTTGGGCATCACTTGGGCCTGCAAATTAACTGGAGTAAATCAGCGGTGGTACCGTTAACAGTGAATACAAAAGCACCACAAATGGAATTCCATCTTGTATGGCAGGAGGATCCAATTAAATATCTTGGAATTTGGATACATCGAGACTCTGAATTAGTACTTAGGTACAATTATGGCGTCGCAATAGATCACATAGAAACACAAATAAATAGATGGATCACTCTTCCGCTCTCACTGGCTGATAGAATATCATTAATAAAAATGGTGTTACTACCCAAGCTGCTATATCTCTTCATCAATATACCAATACCACCACCTGCTTCAATCTTTTAACAGGATACGCCCAAATTTCATTAGACTGATATGGGCCGGTAAACAGGCCTGAATAAGTCTCCAAACCATGTCACTCCCATATGCTGCAGGCGGTTTTTACAGTTCCTGATATCTATTTATACTATTTATGTCCTCAGGCACAAAATGCATACTCTTGGTTTCACTCAGTAAAATACCTGCCGCACCTTGCAGTAGAAGATGGTGACGCTGACCCAATACAGCTATCCAACATACTCACGCATACACGGCCTCATTTATCAATGCGGGAAATAAATACGATATGGACAACCTCACAAGCATGGCAGCGCATCAGTCAATTAGCGAAAAAACTCCCATATACACCCCGAATCTGCCGCTGGCAAACCACCCTGCGCTATCTGCCATACAAGAAAAAAATAGCATGTTGATTTTGGAACAAGTGGGTATAGCACAGATGGGCAACTTATATCCAGATGGAACCTTCATTACCCCTGATGATCTGACATATATAAGCAACCAGTCACTCTTATTTTGATTCATTTATCATAGACAGAGAGCCGCTATCAGGGAATTGTATCCAACTTATCCCATTGAACCTCCTGCCTTACAGCTGCTACAGACTTTGAGAGCCGCCTCCACTCACTCTAACATAGTTTCACGACTGTATAAACTGGTACAAGCGGAAATTGGAGATCACACCCACAGGGCTCGTGACAACTGGAATAAACTGTTAGACATCTCCCTGACGGATGAAGACTGGGCCTCTTGCTGCACACTCACTACACTGCTCACACCCAATGGCAATCTCCGCATCATCCATTTCAAATATATACATCAAGCGTACCATACTCCAGCCAAACTATATAAATATGGACTACGTGAAAACGCACATTGTAAGAGATGTGGGATTGACCAAGCAGATTTCGCACATCTTGCATGGAATTATGGTACGACAAAGAAATATTGGGAAGTTGTGATTTACCATTTAGGTATACTCGTATCATGTACACTGTCTTGCACACCACAATTTTGCTTGTTAGGCCTCAACCTACCTGTGAGGTCTGCAAAGAAGAAATTGGTTGCCATAATGTTGCTGCTCACAAAGCATAGAGTAGGGATGCATTGGTATTGCAAGCTAACCCCTAACCTAACAAGCTGGATATTAGATGCTGTCTATTCTAGAGACAATTTGTAATATACGCGGAAGGACTACCAACCTCTTCTAAGCCCTCAGATATTTGGTAGCCACTCACTGCCTATCTGCGTGAACATCGTGATCTACATAAAACAAATCATTAATCCAAATACTTGAATTTTCAATGAGAAACTGCGAACGCTCAACTGTGGGTTTTTGGGAAATGTGATGTAACTGATTCCTCATTGTAATATACTTCATGGGATTGTTACAGATGTGACCATTGTTATGTAAGATTATCAAAACCCTTAATAAACAAAATAAAATGTGACATCTGTCAGCAGATGAAGGGTTCCACCGTAGCACGTCCAGCGCAACAAACCTTTTACCTGTGTCTATTTGGACCACTGCAGCCTCTTACAAACTGATGGGGCTTACAAGTATATCTTGGTGGCAGTAGATCCATGCTCTAGATTCCTGTGCGTCGGGCCTCAGCGCTCGGCTGATGCCCGAACTGTTATAAAGGATTTGCGAGTCTTTATAGGGACATATGCAATGGGCACATTACATCCTGACCGTGGCCCTGCGTTTAGCTCTCGGGCACACAAGGAGGCCATGGAAAGTTTGGGTGTTGCATTGTGGTACTAATCTCTGTATCATCCTGAGGGAAATTCGATAGTGGAGAGCAAAAAACAGGACTTAATGCAATCCTTAACAGCAAGGGTATTAGGTTCAGATAGTAGTTGGCTCAATCACCTATATGAGGTCCAGAGGGCACTTTATAACATGCCAAGAAGTTCTCTAGGAGGCAATCCTCCTTACGAGGTCCTATTTGGCACGAGAATGTGAGAACGTTACCTCGATTGTGGCAGTACAGTGGCGGATGAAAAACAATTTGTCATCCCTAACCGTTTGGTTGTTTTATAGGAACTCAGTGAATTCCGGGCACTACAAAGCAACGGCCACGTAAAATACACCACCGCTGGGGAAGTAACATCAGTCAAGAAAGACCTGTCTGGATCTCAAAAGTCAGGGATCTGGTCAGAGAAAAGATTGCGGACAAGAAAGAATTTGGGCCGTACCAGTCCTGGCCGTCGAAGGAACAAGAACAGTACTTCTCCCGCCTCTTGCCGGTAAAAAAGAAATGAGATTCAGCTCCATTTATTTGATCAAACCACACTATGTGGCCGATACTCAATAGCAGGCCATGAAGGATCCTAGGTAGCCGCTGATATTCTCTCACTACCATACAGGAGGTTCAGACAGAAAGGCTGATACCATTTGAAAAGTCTTCTATACATAGTAATGAAGTTACTAACAATGAAATGGAACTCATTCCTATGGAAATTAAACATCAAAGCACAAATGAAACACAGATATCACTGACATCTTCATCAATATGCCTTTACTGGACATCTGCAAGTTCAACAAAATCTGCTGAGCTACCAACCTTTGAACAAACTGAATCTGGGTATTTTGTCCATTTCAACACTTTTCCACTTGTTATAAGTGAACCTGAGTCATCACCAGCTCCAGTTTCCCGCAAAAAACAACTTCATGCTTTCTACCATTGGCTGAAAAAGACATATCTAGTCTCACAATGGCTATAGCTCTGGATAGCAACTGCCATACTGTTCCTACTCTTCAGGATACGTTTAGTGACTGTCTTTTTCTTGCTCTTGAATGGACATCATCTCCCAGAAATCTCCCCAGTATCACATGTGAACTTGGTACTGAAACCACATACGTCAACTCTACATGAACAAAGATACCTGTCCTTTGTGATCATTACACCAGTTCTGGTTCCTGAAAGAATAGTTAGGGATAGGGTTTCATATGATGTATTTGGTCCCACTGAACGTTTAAAAATACCACATGTATTTAAAATGTCATTGCCTCATACCACAACAAATTACCTTCATGAACAACACTGTGCAATAGACTTCCTATCTTGGGTTAGCCAAGATCAAAGACTTGAACACACCTCGTATTCCCTTGCTTTCACACTTTGAGGGATGGCAAAATTATACAGAACACGGTGGGGGTACACTAGATGACGTCATCCATGACGTTTCATAACATTTCTCAGAACTCAATTGGAAGGGATGGCCAACAAACTAGCTGTTTTCCTATAAGTAGGGGCACGCGGCAGGGGTATCCGTGTTCACCCCTGCTGTTTGCCCTATACATCGATCCATTCTTGAGTAGAATAGAGGGTGATCAGGGCATAGTACCAATAAGGGCTGGAGATGTTATTTATCGCACACTAGCATATGCCGATGACATAGTCGTTTTAACATCTGATGTTTCATCGGCCTTCAGTACACTTAAGGATCTGGCTGAGCAATTTGGGGTGGTTTTGGATACAAGCTAAATGCATCCAAAAACCAGGTGGTTCAGAAACATGACATGCCATTATCGGAATCCCCAGTGGTGGTGGCAGCTACGTATTTAGGAGTCTGTATAACAGCGGCAGTCGAAACTATTCCGGATCTAAACATTCTTCCGGTTGTAGAGGCGGCTAACACTAAATTAGAGCGCTTAGATCATCTTCATCTTTCTCTTTATGGGCGATGCAGTGTGCTTAAAATGTTAATACTCCCTAAGTTTTTATATTTATTTAGGACTATTCCTCTAGAATTTTCTCAAAGTAGTTTGATTAAGGCTGATAGGGTTTGTTGTAGGTTCTTGTGGGGGTATAGACGGTGCAGCAGAGCAGCTAAGTTGATGTGCCTTCCACGGGATTGTGGGGGCTGGTCGGTGCCAAATTTGGTTTTATATTACTGGGCAGTGATGGCTCAGTAGTTGGGAGTACTACTACTTGGAGATAAAGCTGCAGTCCCATTATGTAATCGCCCGACTATTTTTGAGAGAGGTCTGGGTGAAGGGGTTAAGGGTATCTTGTTAGAGGTGCTGGAGCCAAGCTATTATAAAAGAACAAGATTTAAGGTCATTATAGCTGTATTTTCCATTTGGCAGAAAATTAGGCGGAAAATATGTATGCCAAACATCAATATATATACCTCTTTTAAAGCCGCTTGACTTCTGCCTGGTATATTTCAGAATCAATCATTTTTATTGTGCGGGACAAGCACTGTACACAGCCCAGCTGCCTACATCAACTAGCCGGCAGGGCGTAAACATAACAGCTTCCACACGGCATCTGGGCCTACATCCTGGAGGTCGGCCCCGCAAAATGCTATGAGTCATGACCACCGCCCCGCCTATGCAGTGGATACCGCTTTTCAAAACAAAACAAACGGAACAACAAGGAATACCCGTCTCCCCTCCCACCCTCCCCAGTTAAAATTAGGCATGAGAAATAACTGTACCTTCCTCTGGATAAGTTTTCCCTCAGAGTAATAATAGTTTAGGTTCGAATTTTAACTATACAAAAGAAACCCTTTTTCTGTGTGATTTGTTTTTAATGAGTCATGTTTGCTTTTTTACAGAAATCTGGAACATTTTATGAAGATGCGGACACAAGTGAGCTAATTATATCATGCTTTACATCCCCTATCATCTATGAAATGTGAGCAGGATACCAGTTTAATTATTTCTTGTAAGACAAGTATGTTACTCCTTGAATTAACCAGGTTTAGGCCTATCAGGGTCATATATGATGTCTGCTATAGGATTGTTGAACATGAATTATTGTGATTTGATAATCTAATATGCCCACTGGGGCTGAATTGTATACATGTAATGTTATATATATTTTTTCATTGGATAATATACTATGCTCACTTGGGCTGAATTTTATATAAACTGTGTCGCAATTCTGAAGGTCTATTACATAGACAGATATATTAAGAACAATGTTCAACATTTGATTTGACTAATTGACGAGAATACAAGTGTGGAGATAATATAATTTTTTGTGACGAATATAAAAGACATATTAGAGTAATATATATTAATCCCTGCGGTAAAATTGGATGTGAATAATGAAATGTAATACAGTAAAATACTGTTAAGAAAACACAGAAAGTCTGTTACTCATGTCTATCACTGACAGTAAATCATATGTGGTGTTTAAAAAGACTAGGAAGTAGACTGTAACCTAACCCATGGTCAAGGAACAGGGAGCTCTGAAACACCTTGTGATAGCGTTGCTGCGCGTAATGAAATAAGCATGCTTCAATTACATTTTAGCCGCAAAGTGTTTTCATTCAGTCTTGGCGAGCGCAACCAAAATGGATGATTAATACAGAAAGTTAGTATTATTTAGGGATTCGCTACCCCACTGTGCTCTCACTGTGATCAAGTGGCTTGGGATTCAGCGACATAACAAGTTGATTTATATAATATATATATATATATATATATGAACAAAGGTTTCCCCGTACAGGTTTATCCACCTGGAAAAACAAGACTCGCACTCCTCGTTGCTGCTGAATCATAAGGTTTTATTTCGGCTGACGCGTTTCGAGCGAAAGCTCTTTGTCACAAGCCAATTTTTCACCACCAGTGGACACCATTTAAAACAAAGTATTTACAAGACATAGAGGTAGGACCAATCCTTTACCATTAACATGGAAAAAAGACTTTTAAGGTTCATTAATGAAAGGCAGACTCATTACCATAACGTAAAAGAGCAGAGTATAAAGGTGCAGTCATATACATTTCTTAAAAAAAACATAAATTCTGTTTGCGCAATTTATATTTGATTTTATGGATAATTGTAAATCATTGTATTGTATTGTAATTGCATTTATATAGCGCTTACTACCCCTGACGAGGCGTCGAAGCGCTTTTTCGGCGAGTAGCACACTACTCCGGGACCCATAGAGGATTAATGTTGAATTAGTATAGTGAAACATGCAAGTACATTTTAAGTGGTGGATAGGTTAGTCGGTTATTTGGATTTGGAATGATAGCAGAAGGATGGAGGAGGACAAAGGTTTGTATTTATATAGCACTTGTTAACGCACGCTTTTCAGGAAGCCTAAAAAGGATTAGTGGTGAATTAATATGGTGAACTATGAAGTAATTTCAGTGGTGGATATTAGTCAGTTACTT
This sequence comes from Lissotriton helveticus, assembly GCF_964261635.1. Taxonomy (NCBI): domain Eukaryota; kingdom Metazoa; phylum Chordata; class Amphibia; order Caudata; family Salamandridae; genus Lissotriton; species Lissotriton helveticus. The sequence goes on along the minus strand of NC_136063.1, from coordinate 1,059,861,193 downwards.
GGAGTGAGAAGGATAGTGGAGGGATAAAAGGGGAAGAAAGATTAGCATTCATATAGCACTTGTTACCCCTGATGGGTGTTGAATCGCTTTTCTGGTGAGTAGCACGCCACTCCGGAACCCATAAAGGATTACTGTTGAAAATTAGTATAGTAAAAAAAAATATGAAGTAATTTGAGTAGTGGATATGTTATTCAGTTATTTGGGTAGTAGATTAGTATAGTTTAGAATTTGAGAAGTGAACATGTTAGTCTGTTAAATTCGATTGGAAAGGATAGTGGAGGGATAAAAGAGTGAAAGGTTTTTTTTGTGTTTTTTTTAGGTCTTAGCAATAGGAGGAGGATTTTGGATGAGTAAAAATGAGTTTTGGAGGGGAGGACTCAGAGGAAAGAGTTTGGAATGGTTTGTTTTAGGGGATCGGTATAGTAAAAGAGGTGTCAGATGATGCAACGAGGGGTAGAGTAGGAGACAGCTAGAAAGGGTTATTTTGGCAATCAGAGTAGTGGTATGGGGTTGCGATAAATGAGAAAGTGGATGTAGAGGATATATTGATAGATGTATAGGATGAGAGCTAGGGTAGTGCATTGGAAGGGGTAGTAGAAGAAGCTTGAGATGAGTCAGGAGGTTGGGCTAGAAGATATATTGAGCGAACTATAGGCTGAGAAATAGGATGGTGCATTGGAAATGCTAAATTCGAAGAAAGTGATAAATATAAAGATCCATAATTACATTGAAAGTATATAGATACATAAAGGAGGTAAGTATATGTAGGTTAAAGATATTGATAGAGTCACAGGATGAGAAATAGGGTAGTGCATTGAATATGCTGTTTTCAGAAGAAAAGTAACAGGCACACAGATCCAAGTACATGGAAGGTATATAGATGCACAATGAAAGTATGTCAGGAGAGGTGGTGCAGCATGTGGGTCATGGAGTAATGTTCTAAATTGTCCAATGGTTGAGAGGCGGTTAGAAGAGAGGTGCTGTATTGCTGTATCTGTGTTAAGTGTGGTGGAAGAGTGAAAGCTTGACATTGGAGTTTGTTCCTTTGTGTGGTTTGAAAGGTGGGTATATGTTTGTATTTTGTGATGGTAAGTATTATGAGGTGTTGCGCTTTGAAGATATTGTTGTGCTGGTGTGTGTGATATATTTTACTATTGAGGAGTAGTGAAAAAGAGTGCTGATGTATATGTTTCATACAATGGATTTGGTTGTGTAGTATTGTTTGTGAGAGGAGGATGTGACGTAGAGGGGATGGCGATGTGTTTATGAGTAGAGTATATGCTGTGTGTAGGAGGGAATGAAGTAGAGGTGAGAGTGTTTATCTTAGACTGGTTTGTTGCAAGAGTTACAAAGTGTGGTGGTGTGCAGTGTGTGTGTTGTGCGTTAGTGTTATTATGGTGGCAGGGAGAGGAGGGTGTTTGTTGGACAACTGATGGAAGGATGATTATACGTTTGTTAGTGATAAAAGGTGGCCCGTTAGGTGTAGTTACAGCAGGAAGAGTGTGTCTGAATGGGATGTAGTTATGTATGGTGTTGATTGGCGATGTGTTAGTGATGAGTGTATTGGTTAGTGGTATAGGATAGAGTTGTGTATTGTTTGTAGGTGATGGAGGATATGTGTGGTAGTTGGGATAGTAGGGTGTGTAGATTGGTTTGGTTGGGTTTGTAGTGCAGGCTGGTACATTAATCTGTGCATAGCGTTGTGCATGGTGTACGTTTGGTGTGAGTGTGTTGCTCTGTTTGTGGATGTTGATGGTATGGGCTGGGTATTGCTAAATGGGGAAAAAGGGTAGCATATCTGGCCCTAGTCCCTACCAGTCTCGAACAGGCTCAAACAGGAAACTGTCCTTGTCCTCTATGCCCTTAACAGGCTCAAACAGGAAACTGCCCTTGTCCTCTCTGCCCTTAACAGGCTCAAACAGGAAACTGCCCTTGTCCTCGCTGCCCTTAACAGGCTCAAACAGTAAACTGCCCTTGTCCTCTCTGCCCTTAGCTTCAACACCCGGGCTGAGACGACCTAAGCCTGGCCTTTTTTATAGCCCTAGTAATCAGGTGACCCCTTCAGCCAATGGGAACTCTAGCCCTAACACTATTCAATCACAACACTAGCCCTAAAATCTAGAACCAATAGGAGACCAGGACCTTACCGCCAATCTTAGCTCTAATCCAAGCACCCAATCAGTTCAAAAACCCTGATCTCTATGTCCAATAAAGGCCCTAGCCCTACTAGTAGTCCCACACCTAGTCCATGCAACCAATGGCACAGGTAGCCCTAGTCCCTACTTCCATTAGAAAGCCTAACCCTACTCTAAGTCCCACACCTAGTCCAGCAACCAATCACACCAGAAGCCCTAATCGCTACTTCCAATTAAAGGTACTGCACCCCCTTAACCCCTCCCCCTCTTCAAAGATCCTTTCATAGCGTAGAAACCTCTTCAGCTAGTTAACTGAACAACTCATAACTTCTGGTCTATACCCCTCCCAAGAGAAAAACAAACACTAGATTCCAGAGTGCTCAATGATCCCTCGAAGACTTCCCTGAGTGCTCCCTTGTTTATTCTTTAGCAGAATATCTGTAGCAGGTCCCCGTTTGGTAGGATCGTAGTACCTATGGCGGCCATAAGAATAATAAGTGACTTCCTCATGCTAGACCTGAACCTCGACAGTAGCCCTCTCTTTAAGTGTGCCCCAAAACGTCATTGATCCGCCTGTGTGCACTGAGTAGACCTTCAAAACAATCCAAGTTCTCTACTGGAAAACTCCCAGTGAAAATTCATATACCAATTTCTAGCTCCACCCCTAACCGTAGCAGACCTCACCTTGAACCGCTCCGTATCCCCACTGAAGCGCCGCACGTCAAACTTGGCCCCGGCTCTGAGCTTTCGGAACAGATCGAATTCAATTTCATTGCCATGCAGGGTAAAACATTTCTCCACTATCATGTGTTTATACTGTGACGGCCAAGTGGCCATACCATCGTGACTTGCATTGTACTCTGGGTTGGGGCAGGAATGGTTCCTAGTTACTAGCTATATACAAAAAGAAAAAAAAATTGCAGAAAATAATATATATTTTAAGTTATTGTTATTGTTAACTTGGTCTTTTATAGCGCCAACTCACCAACAGGTCTCAAGGCGCTTGGAAAACAAACCAACAACAAAGATTCATAGGAAAGAAAGTGGACTAGGGTCCAGGGACCAGAGATTTAATCTATTTAGCTGGGTCGAAGGCCTCCCTAAACAAGAAAGTTTTTAACAGCTTTCTAAAGCGCAGTAGATTCGCTTCTTTCCGAAGAGTTTCTGGTAAGTTGTTCCATATCTGCGGAGCCAAAACCGAGAAAGACCTCCCTCCTTTAGTTTTTAACTTATAGCAGGGGCGGACTAGAAGCTGAGAGTCTGTGGACCGCAAAGCCCGTCCGGGGGTATATACCTTCAGGCGCTCTTTGATGTATGCAGGAGCCAGCCCATAGATGGCCTTGTGGGCTGTACACAGGCTCTTAAACTCTACCCTCTGTTCAATGGGGAGCCAATGTAACTTGAGGAGTAGAGCAGTAGCATGTGATCTTCTGGGTAGCTTGAAGATCAGGCGTGCTGCATCATTTAGGACCACCTGTAGTGTGTTAGTCAGAATTTTGGGTAAGCCTAGATAAAGAGCGTTCCCGTAATCCAACCTCGAAATGATAGTGGCAGAAACTACCATCCGAAGTACGGAACACGAGAGAAAAGGGGCCAGCTTTCTCAGCTGTCGAATCAGGCCAGTGCACATCCCCACTACTGAGGAGATCTGGCTGGCCATTGACAGTTCATTGTCGATTTTAATTCCAAGGCTTTTCACCTTATCACTGGGTATCGGTGACGGCTCTAGGTCTTTAGGCCAGTAGAGGTCACTCCAAGGTGATGCTAGAGTAGAGACCACCAGTACCTCCGTTTTATCCGGATTTATTTTCAGCTGATTGGCCGTCATCCAGCCAACTGTATGTCTGAGGATGTTCTGAGCACTGGTTTGTGCTGAGATTGTATTATCGATACTTAGCAATAGCTGGGTGTCGTCAGCATAGTTAAATACACGGCAACCCATGACAGCTAGGGAAGCAATCAACGGCTGGAGGTACAGGTTAAAAAGTAGTGGGGACAATGCGGATCCCTGAGGGACTCCGCACTCTATCACCCCTGCTTTCGAAATGGCATCCCCCAGTTGAATCCTCTGGGTCCTACCAGTCAAGAAAGATTGGAGCCATTGATGGGCCTGACCCCTTATCCCAAAAGCAGCCAATCTATCCAATAGCAGGGAGTGGCCAACAGTATCAAACGCCGCTGATAGATCTAAAAGTATCAGGGCGCTTGGTTTTTTACTGTCAGCCATACCCCTCAGATCATCCAGCACAGCAAGCATCACCAACTCAGTGCTGTGGTGTGCCCGGAAACCCGCCTGACGCTCCTGGAGAAGATGGTATGATTCCAGGAACGAGGAAAGGGATTTCAGCACATGTTGCTCTAGAATCTTGGACAGATATGGCAGCTGGGATATTGGCCTATAATTTTTTAAGATGGTCGGGTCAGCTCCAGGCTTTTTAAGCAAGGGTCTCACCCGTGCCTCCTTAAGACTTGATGGTAAATGGCCAGTCACCATTGAGCTGTTGAGAATGGAAATAATATGATTTTCCAGAATGGGGCGAGCAAGGCTAAAGACCTTGGGGGGACACGGGTCTGCTGGGGAGCCTGACTTAATATTATTCATGATCTGCTCCAGGCTTCGCGGATCTAATTCAGGAAATTTCACAAGATATCCTTCAGTAGAAGACTGAACTTCTTGTAACGGACAAGGGTCTTTCATGGCCTTGGCCTTGATCTCCAAGAGGTTAGTTTCCACCTTCTCAAAAAAGAAGTTTTGGAAACTATCGGCCGTTATTGTTATTTCCGATGTATCTGGTTTTTTGGTCAGTTCGGTAAGAATTTTAAATGTTTCCTTTTGAATATTTTCCGCCTGACTAATACGGGATTCATAGAAGTCTGCTTTTGTTGTCATAATCAGTTTCTTGTATATCTTCAGTGAGGTTCTGTATTGTTCCCTATCTGTTCCCTCTTTAGTTCTCCTCCAGGTCCTTTCTAGGCACCGGAGTTTCTTTTTATGGTCTCTTAGAAGCGGGGTAAACCACGGGGCACCTTTTATTATTCCTTTCACCCTTTGTACTTTCTCCGGGGCTATCTGGTCTATTGCCTGACTCAGATTCTGCATTAGCTCTTTATAGTCCTGCTCCAAATCCCCCTTTAAAACAAAGGTTTGGACGCGGTTAGGTAGACTACAGGTCAAGGATTGAGAGTCCACTTTAGTCCACTGCTGGACCTTTTTTAATTTAGGGGGATTTTGGGACACATGACTTTCAAACGGGATCTCACAATTCACCAAATAGTGGTCCGACCAGACACAAGGCAGGATATCCCCAAGTTTGACCCTAGGATCCGATGTCCAAATGAGGTCTAGGATGTGCCCCTTAACATGCGTGGGTCCATCTACAAGTTGACTAATCCCCAGGGAGGACATGGTATTCTCTAGGCAGCGAGATGGGCCATCTTTATGAACCTTATCCCAGTGCATGTTAAAATCTCCAGTCACTATGATTTTTTGATACCTAGTACATAAATCAGAGATGATTGGATCAAACAAGTCGTTAAAAGCTGACGTGGAGTTTGGGGGGCGATACACCGCGAGGATCACTAGACATGAGTTGTTCAGCATGATCTTTACTCCAAGTATATCTGTGACTTCTATAGTTTCAGCAACGATTTTAACAGCTTTGAGATTTTTCTTGAACAGAATTGCGACACCCCCACCCCGAGCATTTTCCTCGCGGTTATGCCATAACGCATCATAATTACTAGGGAGGGCAGCTATAATATCTGGCAGGGAATTTTCACCTAGCCATGTCTCCGTAAGTGTTAAGATATCAATAGCATCATCCTGGAGAAGGGTAAAAACCTCTAGATGATGCTTTTGGAGCGACCTAGTGTTTAGACAGGATAATTTCAAGGAGGGGGGGGGGGGGAGTTCTGGAAGGCCCCCCGGGAGGGTGGAGAATATTCAAATCTTTTAATCTGGTCACAATAGCAGGGTCCACACCCTGTCTACCCAGATCCAAGTCCCTCAGGTCTCCAGCAGAATATATCAGTCGATGATCAAGAGTCCTGACCCCGCCCGAACGCGGACGGGCGCAGACGGGCAGGACTCTGGCACGACTCCGGCGCAGGTCCGGCGCGTCCGCAGTACGCGTCCGCTGCGCGGAGACATAGTCGTCTTATTTAAGCGCTGCTAGAGCACGTCACCCACCGCCTCCTCACCTAATATGGCCGCCAAATACCTGGGAGCCGGCCCTCGGCGTCAGCACTCGGCCGAGAGCGGACTCGAGGCAAAGGGAGGGGGGAGAGGAACACAGAGCGCGAGGAAGCGCTGAAGAAGTCTCAAGGTGCTTTTTAAATCAAGCCCAATAAAATACACGCTTTTTTAAAGTGCAACTGAAAGCATAAAAACACACGCTATTTAAAAATGCAACTTAATGCTATTAAATTCAACAGTGGCCAAGAAAAGAAGAGAGACCTCCCGGCTTCCGCCTCAGGAGGGAAAGTTGTTGTAAATTTGTTATCAAGTGAATACACGCAGCTGTGGCCTTTTTAAGCGCTGCTAGAGCGCGTCACCCACCGCCTCCTCACCTAATATGGCCGCCAAATACCCGGGAGCCGGCCCTCGGCGTCAGCACTCGGCCGAGAGCGGACTCGAGGCAAAGGGAGGGGGGAGAGGAACACAGAGCGCGAGGAAGCGCTGAAGAAGTCTCAAGGTGCTTTTTAAATCAAGCCCAATAAAATACACGCTTTTTTAAAGTGCAACTGAAAGCATAAAAACACACGCTATTTAAAAATGCAACTTAATGCTATTAAATTCAACAGTGGCCAAGAAAAGAAGAGAGACCTCCCGGCTTCCGCCTCAGGAGGGAAAGTTGTTGTAAATTTGTTATCAAGTGAATACACGCAGCTGTGGCCTTTTTAAGCGCTGCTAGAGCGCGTCACCCACCGCCTCCTCACCTAATATGGCCGCCAAATACCCGGGAGCCGGCCCTCGGCGTCAGCACTCGGCCGAGAGCGGACTCGAGGCAAAGGGAGGGGGGAGAGGAACACAGAGCGCGAGGAAGCGCTGAAGAAGTCTCAAGGTGCTTTTTAAATCAAGCCCAATAAAATACACGCTTTTTTAAAGTGCAACTGAAAGCATAAAAACAGTGCTGGACAGATGGAGAAGTTCTCAATATGTTTGTACCCGATGAGACCGAACAGTGCTCAAAGTCAGTGAGGTAGGGGCGTAGGGGTAATTGACGGCAAGTGCCCGTCGTCTGGGGTGGTCGGGGGTGAAAAGGGGTTATTTACAAAGGAGGGTGAAAAAAAGGAAAATATTTACAAATGGATGCAGGCTGATTACGGTTATCAAGATAGCCATGGTTCTATATATCTATTAATTGCGGGAAGGTGGCAACCTATATTCTAGGTAGAAAAAGGAAGGAGGGAAGTCCTGAAGGGGATCTATCCATATAGAGGAGCTAGGGTGGCAATAGCAGAAACCAGGCCTTACGTGAACGTTTTCCAACCTGCTGACACTGTGTTGCGGTGGAGAGCCCTCCCCGCCACACAGTATGTACAGAGAAATCCAGTATCACTTGTACAAGGCAAAATATATATATATATATATATTCACTGAAAAAGCCATAGGTTTTAGGGAAAGTTATAGTTAGTTGGATATTTAGTCGTACAAAACCAGAAAAATCCCCCCGTCATAGTTAGTTCAGCTTACTATAACTCGCGCCCCCGCAATGCACTGCTGATGACATCACATTTTACATCACTGATGACATGGTCAGGGACATCACTGTTGACATCTCAAATGACATCACTGATGACATCATCCAGTGACAGTGTGTTTCTGTAAAATGTAAATATGTTTAATATATATATAGGGACAGGCGTATTGAAGAATGAGTGGGTTATAAGTGTCTGAATGGATGATTTAGTAGGTGTATGACTGACTCAATAAGTGAGTGATATCTTACTGAATGCATGGGTTAGTGACTAAACGGTGTGAATGTCTGTATCCGTCTGTCTGTTGTTGTGTAAGCGGCTGCATGGGTTTCCAAATAGCTACTTGAGTGTCTATTTGGGTTATTGATTGATTGTCTGAGTATCTGAATGGGAGCCTGAGTGTTTGCGTGGGTGGGGTGTGTGTGACTCTGTGCATAGATGTGTGAGTGGGTGATTCACCGGGTGCATTGTTTCAAGAGGGCATCTGTGATGGACTATATGGGTGGGTGAGTGTGTGTATGGGTGTGTTAGTTAGTGAATGTATATCTCAGTGGTACATGTGTGGGTAACTACATATGTGAAAGGCAGTATATATGTGTGTTGGAGTATATAAATGGCTATAAGTGAGAGTGTGTGATTATAAGAGTGTAAGAATGGGCTAGTGTTTGTATGAGTAATTGAGCTGGTGTGTGTATAACTGTATAGGTGAGTAAATGGCAGTGTGATTAATTATTTGCATGACTGACTAGGTGTGTGAGTACCTTTATGGATGAGTAGTGGGGTGTGAGTGTCTATATAGGTGTATGAGTGCATATGATAGTCCTGTACTGAGTAACCATAAGTATAAGTGACTGTATGTGTGAGTGAGTGGATGTGTGTGTAAAGCTAAGAATCAGTGAGTAGGTATGTAGTTATTGGTATTGGAGTATCTATGGTTTTGAGAATGGCACTGTGTAATTTAGAGTGGGTGTATCAAAGGTTATATTAGGGAGTGAGAAGATGCATCAAATTATCGCATGGATGATGTCATCAGTGATGTCATTTGAGATGTCATCAGTGATGTGAGTGAGGGAATAACTTTATTCGGTTAAATAACCATCAAAGTACACACAACAAATAAAAACAAGATCAAACAGACTATCAATTCACGGGAAAAAAGTACTGGGTCCTATATACACCAATACAACCTCACTACAATTATCGAAAACATTTCAATTAGTTCATTAACATTTTCATAATAGCAATAATGTACATAATTTTAACGTTTCCCTCCAGGCATTTTAAATACATTATAAAAACACAATAAAACATCCCATAAAAAGTACAGCAAACTAAAATATACATATTACTTCAAGTATCAACCACTCTGACCATCAGGTTCACTTTATAGTCATTTGTTTGAACCAGCAACAATTTCCCTCCTGTGCATAAGCAAATCTATCTTCACATATCATATAATGGGTTGTGCAAATATACAAAAAAGTGACCGTGCACAGTGTGTAAATTGCTTGTAATTAACTGCAATACATAATGGAAATGATCAACTACGAAACTCATTATTCCAAAGCCTTTAGGATTTTTGCTCTCCTATACCACATTGCTTCTAAAAATGTACTTACAGCAAATACTGTTTTTGTGATGTATCACTTTTCAGGATCCTAAAGGCTTCTAGATGACTGAATGTGGCCATGCTACAACAAATGGGAACTAGCCATTTACGGCGTATGTAAAAGTACCCCTTGCAAAAAAACAGTACATGCTTTTCGTCTTCAGGTGCCAAGTCGCAAATAGGGCAGATTTCAGTTTCTTGGTTTACCGACCATTTGCTTCTAAGGATTCTCAGTGGTAAAATTCCATAACGAAATCTTAGATACAAGTTTCTGGTTGGAGATGGGAAAATTAAATCTAAAAATTCTTCAAATAGTGGAGAATGCTTAGGAGCCAAGAACATAATACTGACAGGGCCATTGTGGGTATTCATAACAGATTGGTCATTTATATAAGCCCAATACCTATATTTAAATAATTTAATGTCAGATTTTAAAATAGAGTTGGGCTCATCCCACAAGTTCTGCATACCGAGTTTGGAAAACCATCCAGAAACAGATTTAACCCAAGGAATTTCCCTGGCTCTTTGAAGGTTCAATACCTCTACCAGAGAGTCTTTAAAGACTATAAGTTCTGGTGTAGACCATAGTCAGATCCAATATATTAAAGTTTCCAAAATGGTGCAGGATCACGTTTTACCATCTGAATCCCCAGTATAGCATTTTGTTCGACCTTAATAAAATGAAGATCCCATGTGGGCCCCGCTAGAGAAAATCTGAAAATATGCAAAATTGACAATTTTTTCACCATACACAGTCAGTAACAGCCCACACAGATCCCATGAACCCCCTGCATATAGGCTTAGGCCAAAGGCCACCGCCTCATGATAATAAAAACCACTAGGCCATAATGACTTTTTAAACGTGCATTTCTGTTGCGCTGGACACGATGAGGTAGCTTGAGCAACCACGAAAGTACAGTAACTTTCCACAATACAATTGCAAAGATACCCACACACGCACGTACACAGGACCAGCTGGTACACGTTGGTACATCTTGGACCGTTGCTTCATTATTGTTTTGGAAGATTTCAAGCTTGCTCAAATGAAAACCACAGCATCTTGCGATAGTAGCGCCTGTCTTAAGTTCCGCTCTGATATATATTTTTAGAGATATGTACGTGACAACATGTTCTTTGTTTATATTTTGTGGTCAAGCATGGCTGACCACCCGCTCAACCACCTGACCATTTCCGTGTCCTAGGACATGTGGTCAAGCCTTCTGCACCAGAAAGTACATCAGAGCAGTGTCATATTTCTGCATTTTACAAGAATAATAGATCCAACACCTCAATTAGAAGCCAGAACTCTCCTGATGTTTCCAACACATGCATGGGTTCTCCAGCTGGCCGTTTATCTGATTTGGGACCTCTTGAAATGTTAACCTTGCATAGCTAGTTCTTTTTAGAAAAGTTTGACTCTAGGCACTGGAATTTCATAAAAATTGTTTTATATCTTTGAGTCTCTAACTGATTTTAATTATGCCTTTTTTAATACATTCATATTCCAGCCTGCTTTCTAGACCTCTGAGCATTATGAAAATGAGCTTGCGTTTTATCCCTGACGGAGTGAAGTCAGGTTTCTTATGGTCTTTGCTTAGTTATATGAAATGATATGCATTTATTGATATGCTCATAATTTATCGAATAAACGTGCCACTTCAATATGATTCTTCGTCATCTTATATCTTTCTTCCTTGTTCCTCAGTGAAGGGCTGCTTCGGTGGCTTGCGACCACAGGTGACCACACCCAAAGGGCATTTTAGCTCCCTTTGTCAGCTGGCGACCAACGAAATCATCGTACCACGACTGTTCTTGCCTGCTATGGATCTGGAACACTTCCACAAACTGCCTCCGAGGGTCCTGTCTCCACCCATTGCAGAGCACGGGTAAGCCAAGGATTTGTGTTTTTCTCTCCTTGAGTTTCCTTGGTGTTTGCTATGAGGGTGTGAGGCGGACTCCTTTGAGGTGTCTGACTGATTTCCTGACCCACCGTAGCAGTCTCTCTGGTCACGATTAACACCCTCTTTCTCTCTCTCTATCTCTTTGTGTGGTCACGATTTGTGGTCACGATTTGTTGTTTTTACATACAAGTGTCGAGTTTCTCTTGCACACATCCTGTACTTCAGGTCTTGTGGGTTTCATGTTTACCCCTCCGGTTCAAGACCAAGGGATGGTTCTAGGTTTTGTAGGCTTTTTCCTTCCGGTTCAAGTCCAAGGGACGTCAGGGTTTGAGTCCCCTGTGGCTCGGTCGGGGTTTGAGTCCCCTCTTTTTCTTCTGAGTTTACACTGCATTGCTCGAGTGTCCTTTGGTGACTAGGCACTACTTTTTTTATTGTGGGTTATGGTTTGTTGGTTTCTATTGTGAATTTTGGGGTGGTCTTACATTGAATGATGTGTTTTTACATTACATTGTACTGCAGGGTTTGACTACCCTCCGCTGCACATATATTCTTTCGCCTGTACTATTTATTTTTACTCCTCTTTTACCTGGCTACAACTTTATATCTTTTCCTCTCCCCCTGATGTTCTTTTCTTTGCCTTCTGCCACCTGTTTCCTGCCTGTGCCTTCCGACACAGGCCCGTCCCCCACTCTTTCCTCCGTGAGGTCTGGCTCCATGGTCTGGCTCCATGTGCCCACTCCGTCCTTACCCTTTTGGAGCTCATTCCTTCACGTCTTTTCCTTTTTTCCTCTCTTCTCCTCAGGACCTTTTTCTGCAAGGATTGGGTGTCACTATTTTGTCTTTCGTTAAACTTTTTATTCTCTCTCACCGTCAGGCTTTGTCATTTCATTTTGAGCAGACACAGAAAGAGGAAGTCACTTGTGGTCTTTGCAGAACCCACCCTCCTCTTTCACACACTATCGCTCTCCAGCACGGCTGGCACAGCTGTGCGGCCACTCACACTGACACTGCAGATTAAACAACCCCCCTCCCTGCCTCACGGCCCTGCGCTTCCACGAATATCTTCTTTTCTCCGTTTCTCATCCACCTTTCTCCTCTTTATCGCTACAAATACCTCTCCCCTCACCTTCTCTGTACATAGTTCACCCTTTCCTCTCTCGCTCTCTCTCTCTCTTTTTTTCCTTTTTCTCAATTTTCTCCACCGTGCCCCTGCTTTTCTGACCACACGTTTCTACTCCCAGGTTTTGGCTTTCAAGGTCTTTCATGGCGCACTTTGGCTCTCATCTTCTTTCATGGTGCTCCACCGTATCTACCGTGTCTAGTGAGATTTAATATCTAGGTCCTTTTTACTGTACTTTAATATTTTTTTTCAGGATGCATCTTTTTTTATATCATCAATATTTATTGTTAAATGACTGGTCCTGGTAATATCTGTTTTGTTCCATGTTTTCTGTCCGTTGCCTTGCTTTGTGCCAAATTGTGCTTTGAAGTAGCCTCCTTGTGCTTTTAATAACATAGCGCCTCTCTCCCTATTGCCACCTCTTTGCCCTTGTCCTGAACCACCTCCCACCATTGCCCAGTGTCCTCACCGCCATTCCATTTCACTGCTGTCTGGGTTGTATGATGACTAGCCTCTCCCTTTCTTTATTGCAGCCCTGCTAGGTAGCTAGCCCTCTAAACACGCTCACTCCCCTTGCACCTCATTGCCACTCATCTCACAAAAAGTTTATTTGTCTATCATTTGCCACTGCAACTGATAGCCAAAAGGGGGACAAGTATTTCTCCTACTCCCTTGTCTCCCTCATCGCACCTCCTATACCAGCGTTGTTCAATATCCCCCCACTTCCGTGATGTCCAATGCCCCACCACGCATAATCAATTGCACCATCCATTTCATGCACGGCACTCCTGAGGCTGTTCATAATACCCGTATTCGAGAATTAACTCCCCTTGATGACGAACTGTGAGGGCCACCGATATTTTATCCAACGCCTGGGCAATTTTAGGGGTCACCTTCAACCAAAACACCCATGTTCGCATCTCGGCACTTTCCTTGACCAACCTATTTGACGCCCTCCCAGATATAATCCTCACCCGCCATCTCCAGACATGACTTGTCCCCACCTGCTTTACCCTGATCAATCCTCTAACTCCTCCTCCCTATCTGTTCCCCACTCTGCTCCTTTTGAACACCTAGGTTATCCTGACCATTCTGCTATCTCCCCCATTTTGTCACTGACGAGAATCTTCATTAGATTCCATACAATCGGTGGCTTCATCTGAGGCAGCCTCCATCCCACCTCTTGAAGCCCCCGATTCCCCCACACTCTCCTCCTCTGATTCCTAATTTTTCCACCCACATTCTCAAGATCATCCAACACCCCTTTTGAGGGTACTTTTGCATGACTATTCACAAGACTCCACGGACTCCGCATCCCTGCATGATCTTGCGAGCCCGCCCCATTGCTCCAACTCAATATAAGGGAATGACAGACAACTCCCACAACAGTATCACAGTATACCTGATCAGCAATCACGTTGTGGACCTCTCTGACGGCCCCCCCTCTTGTTTCATCCAAGTCACACCCCTAACCAGTACTGTCCTTCTCACAATATTTCAGGCACTCGGCATTGATTACGGTCATATCAGACAGATCAAACTATCTATCACACCATAATTTTCATACACCCTTGAGTCCAAAACCAGTACCTTGAAACACAGTAACAAATAGTATTTCTTGCTCACTTCTGCACCACTTACCCTTCGCCACCAGAAAGCCCCATTCAGGTTCTTCAAGCAGTGTATGGGAAAAGAATATTTGGCACTTCGGTGCACAAAACACCAGATTGGATCTACATACAGATCCATCTGCTATCCCCAGGCTTAGAAATACCCACCACATTCACTTCCTCCTGGCCACGAAACCCACTGCAGAGTAAAATTATCATCGCCTTTGCCCGTCACAATCTTGAATTCCCTGATTTCTCCCCTGAGGGAATATACAGGGGACCTGAAGAATTGGATTGAAGATTAATACTCACCCTTATTATTTTTAATGAGGCAGGAGATGAACTTATAAAAGATCTATATCCCAACTTTCCCAACAACTAGGTGAGCTACATACAGGCAGGGTGCGCCTGTCTATCCTTGCAAGTAATAACATTTCTCCTCACAGGCTTACAGTGTACCACATGCATATTAATGTCCCTACGAATAGGATACAGAGTTCTACTGTATATAAAACAACTACTGGCTTTCACATATATTTTATCTTATGACTTGAAAGTTGGGAAGGCCCGACAATTTTATCAAGCTTCTGGCCCAGAAACCCACTCCAGTCTAAAATAGCTGACGCCTGCTTTGGCGGCCAGCTCCAGTTCCCTGGTTGCACTCCTACACAGAACCACGAGTTACAAAATGGTATATATGACCGTGTCCTTGAGGGTGTAGGAGGTGAACTTGTACCTGACTTAACTACAGCCACTAGAAAGGCAGGGTGTAGTTTACAATAAAGCCCTTTTTCTTTCTTGCATTTACACGGACCCATATCTCATTATGGCTATACCTCTACATCACGTCCTGAAAATGTTCGGAGGCCAGGAACAACACATACTCAAACATTGTAGAGAACTTCACAAACTTACCAAAAACCTGAGTTATCCGTGGCCCTCAGAAGGAAGTTTTGATAAAACGATCTTAGAGCATGCCACCACCTTCCTAGACACCAGTACTCTAGCACCAAGTTACAGAAAAGGAAGGTAACCTTAGATCTCTGGCGTATCTTTAAAGACAATGTGCTAGAAGACACTGCTACAATGGCCACCGCCCCTTCGGCTCCTCCACCATATCAGGCCAGTAGCATGTACACCGCAATATCGACCACCCCAGCCGAAGAACCAGACCTACATTCTACCACAAATAATATGACAGCTGTTGGCTACAACAAACTCACAGATAATGTATCTGCCCTATCAGACACCCCTATACCCACTGCTGAATGTAGTACATTCCCCTGGCACCACCCGACACCAGCAGCGATTCAACAATACCTGCTACATTGCCAGCATCTGCCATCCCCATGCCTGCACCACCCGCCACCAGTAGCAGCCCAACAATACATGCCACAGTGCCAGGATTACCAGCACAGATAGACGCGTAATTTACGCTAAAGCTCACTCCCACTCTCATGACTGTCCCATTAGCCGAGGAAGAAAACGAAGGTTCAGACACTGACTCTGTCGCATCATCAAACAATTCACACGCATCATCGTCTCACCGCTCAATCGCCTCATTGCACCAGTTACTCCCTCATCCCAACACCATCCGTGATGCAAAGACCCCACAACTCCAGGAGCGGGAGAGAGCCTCCCAAGATCGGCTGCCTTTTTGCAGCACAAACACTGACCACCCACTACTCACATTTTCGACTGTTCAACAACACTATGGGGACAGGGAACAGCGCCCCACCCGGCACTTGGCCAAGTCCATTATGACAATTTGAGAACTACCGCAGACATTAACAAAAGCTTAGAGAGTAGCCTGAATGAAAAAGCCCACACAGACATATTCAATAGAGTGACGTCACCCAGCCCCAATGTGGACGATATACTTCATTTAATTCGACGCGTATCATTAAAGTTAGAACAAATAAAGGACAGAATAACTGAGACACTCGGAATACCACCCTTGGACCGTAAAATGCCCAAGCAGCAATAAATACCCCAACACAACTCACAGCAGAGATAGATCCTTTGGGCACACTGAGGGGAATAGTGGACTGTGCCATAATGGACGTTCCCCTTGGCTCCAGACAGCGGCGTCGGAACAAACACATACAACTGTCACAGCAGCTCAGATCCGCTTCACACAACCAGAGCCACCACTACGGAACACTGTACCTGTGATAGATCTGTTTGCCCCACTATCTACCACAGCCATGGTAGATCCATTCAACCAATCACGTGCCACAAACACGACAAACCCATTCCACCAACAACGCCAAGAATTCCGAAATTCAGGTGATACAGGCGGGAGAAGGAGGACCAGGCTAACAGAAGTAGAAAGCCTCAGAGTATTAGGGACGCTCGGATGTCCGGATGACATCATGTATGATGTCTCTGGCAACGCTTCCATGCGCAACACCTGAGCTAGGAAGTGTAACGGCATGTTTCTCAGCAGACCATGTGCCCCGCGAAATAACGGTCTAAAGCCCAACGAAATAGTGATACTAGGTGAAGGTTCATATTATACTGTCAATCCCTTCACAGACGACTTGGCAGGTTGGACAGAGTCCCTGGCCACGCAGATGCTCCCATGGCCAAGAGAAGAGTAATTTGAGCCACAGCATATGGCGACAGCAGTAGAATGCACCCTACAGGGTGCAGGAGATGAAGATTGGGATTATGTCTACATGCGGGCCAGTCTAAAGATTTGGCAGAAATATGCCAGACAACATGACCTCACTCGGCCAAAGGATCTAGACACAGGAGTGACACATCAGATGCCACTTTTGTATAAAAAAGCCACTGACCCACCTGTTTATAATCCATGGTCCTACGCAGACAAGGAAAACATCAAGAAGCTCCTCCCCCCCTTTCGGTGGGTGCTGGCAAATGGATAGCAGCCCTGGAAAAGAATTCTACAGGTAACAACATAGGGATATGTGATATGAAAAGTTTGCTCATCTCCATCATGGGAGGGGAAGCAGAGGACATCTTCAAAAGTGTCAGTAATGGGTTAATAACTATGAATGACACACAGTACGATGGGGAACATTTGATAAAATAAGACCAGCGGTCTGGCCAAATTGCGGATAAAATTTCCAGATGCCCCTGACATTGGATCCATCATATCACTGACAATGCAAGCGAACGAGGATCCAATTCACTTTATCTCCAGGATGAAAGAAAAGTGGCATCAGGAGTTAGGAGACAAATGGAACGCAACAGGAGGAAATAGCAGGCTTTTCTACCACATGGTCAAGAGAGGACTACCAGAAGATGTACAGGAAAAATTAGATGGAGAAGTAGCCATGGACGCAAAACCATGGCCTGAGATTCAAGATCGCATTATACATTTCTGCAAAAAGAGACAAGAACAGGAGAAGAGTAGACAGCTAGTCATAGAGAATGCAGCCACGAAACTGGTGCAACAAAAATTTAAAAGGACACCCCAGACACAGTCATGTTAGCTGCACCTGTCAGTCAGATGACAGCAGTCACCACATTTCCCCAGGCTGCCCTGAACGCACTCACCGCCAACACACAGCCTATCCCGCAACAAATGCAACAACAGCCAGCCATGCAATACGTGCAAGCACAGCCACAGCCCGCCGTGCAATATGTCCAGACCCAACCACAGCCTGCCATACAGTACATACAGCCGCAGCCCCCAGTACAATACATAGCTGCACAACCTGCCTACAGCAATGAACAACAACAGTTTTACAACAATAACAGAAACAATGCCAACAGAAACACGGGTATGCAGGGAAGAGGCAATGGGATGGGACAGTAAAGGGCCCAACTGCAGCCAGGACAACACACTTGTTTTTATTGCCACAAAGTAGGCCACATGCAAAGAGAGTGCCGCACTTGACTTCGAGACCACGGCCAGCAATCTATGGGTTCCACCAAACAAGCACCGCCACGATCCCAGCAACAACAAATGTATCCTCAGCAACCCCAGATGCTGTACACCTACACCCAACCTGCCCCACAGCAAAACATGCAGCAAGTGCAGCTCCAAGCACCCTTGATTGCCCAAGCCCAACAAACGCCCCCCGCAGATGCAAGTTCCCATGCAGCTACAACAGCAGACACCCACATACCAAGTGATGCCCCAAGCACAAAACGCTTCACCCCAAGGTGGTGTGGTGATTACCCTCAACAATTCGTTCGCACAAGACATCATCCAGCAATACCAAGAAGGAGGATACACTAGTTAGGACAGCCCACAGACAACTCTTGTGTGCCCGGTTTTATCATGCTCCATGAGCGGTGAAGATTACCCCACCGTCCTGGTCACGATAAACAACAGAACATATAGCTTTCTCATTGACACAGGTGCCACGTACTCATGTATTACAGGCGACCTCTACCATTTCTGATCAGATAGCGGACACACAAGGATTCTCTTGGGCAATAGCAAGGGTCCCTTTCACCAAGCCAGTACCCATACAAATAGGAGACTGTGTGCTGGAGCAACGACTGCATTATTCACCACACTCTCCAATAAATCTTCTAGGGCGCGACCTCATGGCAAAATTGAACATGACCATTCACTTCCATGAGAACGGATGCGGGTAATCTCAGTAACCACAGCACCAATCCCAACACCCAATATAGCGTTGGAAAGGGCAGTTGCGGCGTGGGGCAAGATGGCGGCCGCTTGATCTCGAGTGAGCGCCTCCCCTCTCTGGTTTCGGCGTAATGAAGGTTTTCTCGAGAGTATGAAGGTGCAGAACGGAGAGAGAAAGGATTGAGACTAGTGAGGAGGAGTGAAGAATTTTGAAGTACTATCGGTTTGTGCAGTTACCGGGAGAGCAACATGTTAATATCACGGCGAGATTGCAGCGTTTTGGCGCGGGCGTGTCGGCTCGCGGTGATCGCTCTCCGGAGTCGGGTGCACCTGTGGACGTGGAAGGTGTGGTCTCCGAAAAACGTGCAGCAGGAAGCAGCGGCGTTTGGCAATTTTGGAGCTCGTATGCCGCCTCGCAAGAACGGGAAGGTCCCCGCTGGTGCCATGGAAGAATCGCCGGCTGCTTCTCGGAAAGGAGCGCCGGTACAGATTTCTGAAAAGTAAAAAAATGCAACGTTGAAAGAGCTGGCCCCAAGGCGTTACCGGTGAGTCTCAAGAAGGGCATAATTAAAGGGAAAGTTATGGAGAAGATACAGCCCCCAGTAAACGGGAATGAGGACAGTAAAAACAGGGGTATGGGTACTGCTTGAAGCCCCATTCAGGTTCTTCAAGCAGTGTATGGGAAAAGAATATTTGGCACTTCGGTGCACAAAACACCAGATTGGATCTACATACAGATCCATCTGCTATCCCCAGGCTTAGAAATACCCACCACATTCACTTCCTCCTGGCCACGAAACCCACTGCAGAGTAAAATTATCATCGCCTTTGCCCGTCACAATCTTGAATTCCCTGATTTCTCCCCTGAGGGAATATACAGGGGACCTGAAGAATTGGATTGAAGATTAATACTCACCCTTATTATTTTTAATGAGGCAGGAGATGAACTTATAAAAGATCTATATCCCAACTTTCCCAACAACTAGGTGAGCTACATACAGGCAGGGTGCGCCTGTCTATCCTTGCAAGTAATAACATTTCTCCTCACAGGCTTACAGTGTACCACATGCATATTAATGTCCCTACGAATAGGATACAGAGTTCTACTGTATATAAAACAACTACTGGCTTTCACATATATTTTATCTTATGACTTGAAAGTTGGGAAGGCCCGACAATTTTATCAAGCTTCTGGCCCAGAAACCCACTCCAGTCTAAAATAGCTGACGCCTGCTTTGGCGGCCAGCTCCAGTTCCCTGGTTGCACTCCTACACAGAACCACGAGTTACAAAATGGTATATATGACCGTGTCCTTGAGGGTGTAGGAGGTGAACTTGTACCTGACTTAACTACAGCCACTAGAAAGGCAGGGTGTAGTTTACAATAAAGCCCTTTTTCTTTCTTGCATTTACACGGACCCATATCTCATTATGGCTATACCTCTACATCACGTCCTGAAAATGTTCGGAGGCCAGGAACAACACATACTCAAACATTGTAGAGAACTTCACAAACTTACCAAAAACCTGAGTTATCCGTGGCCCTCAGAAGGAAGTTTTGATAAAACGATCTTAGAGCATGCCACCACCTTCCTAGACACCAGTACTCTAGCACCAAGTTACAGAAAAGGAAGGTAACCTTAGATCTCTGGCGTATCTTTAAAGACAATGTGCTAGAAGACACTGCTACAATGGCCACCGCCCCTTCGGCTCCTCCACCATATCAGGCCAGTAGCATGTACACCGCAATATCGACCACCCCAGCCGAAGAACCAGACCTACATTCTACCACAAATAATATGACAGCTGTTGGCTACAACAAACTCACAGATAATGTATCTGCCCTATCAGACACCCCTATACCCACTGCTGAATGTAGTACATTCCCCTGGCACCACCCGACACCAGCAGCGATTCAACAATACCTGCTACATTGCCAGCATCTGCCATCCCCATGCCTGCACCACCCGCCACCAGTAGCAGCCCAACAATACATGCCACAGTGCCAGGATTACCAGCACAGATAGACGCGTAATTTACGCTAAAGCTCACTCCCACTCTCATGACTGTCCCATTAGCCGAGGAAGAAAACGAAGGTTCAGACACTGACTCTGTCGCATCATCAAACAATTCACACGCATCATCGTCTCACCGCTCAATCGCCTCATTGCACCAGTTACTCCCTCATCCCAACACCATCCGTGATGCAAAGACCCCACAACTCCAGGAGCGGGAGAGAGCCTCCCAAGATCGGCTGCCTTTTTGCAGCACAAACACTGACCACCCACTACTCACATTTTCGACTGTTCAACAACACTATGGGGACAGGGAACAGCGCCCCACCCGGCACTTGGCCAAGTCCATTATGACAATTTGAGAACTACCGCAGACATTAACAAAAGCTTAGAGAGTAGCCTGAATGAAAAAGCCCACACAGACATATTCAATAGAGTGACGTCACCCAGCCCCAATGTGGACGATATACTTCATTTAATTCGACGCGTATCATTAAAGTTAGAACAAATAAAGGACAGAATAACTGAGACACTCGGAATACCACCCTTGGACCGTAAAATGCCCAAGCAGCAATAAATACCCCAACACAACTCACAGCAGAGATAGATCCTTTGGGCACACTGAGGGGAATAGTGGACTGTGCCATAATGGACGTTCCCCTTGGCTCCAGACAGCGGCGTCGGAACAAACACATACAACTGTCACAGCAGCTCAGATCCGCTTCACACAACCAGAGCCACCACTACGGAACACTGTACCTGTGATAGATCTGTTTGCCCCACTATCTACCACAGCCATGGTAGATCCATTCAACCAATCACGTGCCACAAACACGACAAACCCATTCCACCAACAACGCCAAGAATTCCGAAATTCAGGTGATACAGGCGGGAGAAGGAGGACCAGGCTAACAGAAGTAGAAAGCCTCAGAGTATTAGGGACGCTCGGATGTCCGGATGACATCATGTATGATGTCTCTGGCAACGCTTCCATGCGCAACACCTGAGCTAGGAAGTGTAACGGCATGTTTCTCAGCAGACCATGTGCCCCGCGAAATAACGGTCTAAAGCCCAACGAAATAGTGATACTAGGTGAAGGTTCATATTATACTGTCAATCCCTTCACAGACGACTTGGCAGGTTGGACAGAGTCCCTGGCCACGCAGATGCTCCCATGGCCAAGAGAAGAGTAATTTGAGCCACAGCATATGGCGACAGCAGTAGAATGCACCCTACAGGGTGCAGGAGATGAAGATTGGGATTATGTCTACATGCGGGCCAGTCTAAAGATTTGGCAGAAATATGCCAGACAACATGACCTCACTCGGCCAAAGGATCTAGACACAGGAGTGACACATCAGATGCCACTTTTGTATAAAAAAGCCACTGACCCACCTGTTTATAATCCATGGTCCTACGCAGACAAGGAAAACATCAAGAAGCTCCTCCCCCCCTTTCGGTGGGTGCTGGCAAATGGATAGCAGCCCTGGAAAAGAATTCTACAGGTAACAACATAGGGATATGTGATATGAAAAGTTTGCTCATCTCCATCATGGGAGGGGAAGCAGAGGACATCTTCAAAAGTGTCAGTAATGGGTTAATAACTATGAATGACACACAGTACGATGGGGAACATTTGATAAAATAAGACCAGCGGTCTGGCCAAATTGCGGATAAAATTTCCAGATGCCCCTGACATTGGATCCATCATATCACTGACAATGCAAGCGAACGAGGATCCAATTCACTTTATCTCCAGGATGAAAGAAAAGTGGCATCAGGAGTTAGGAGACAAATGGAACGCAACAGGAGGAAATAGCAGGCTTTTCTACCACATGGTCAAGAGAGGACTACCAGAAGATGTACAGGAAAAATTAGATGGAGAAGTAGCCATGGACGCAAAACCATGGCCTGAGATTCAAGATCGCATTATACATTTCTGCAAAAAGAGACAAGAACAGGAGAAGAGTAGACAGCTAGTCATAGAGAATGCAGCCACGAAACTGGTGCAACAAAAATTTAAAAGGACACCCCAGACACAGTCATGTTAGCTGCACCTGTCAGTCAGATGACAGCAGTCACCACATTTCCCCAGGCTGCCCTGAACGCACTCACCGCCAACACACAGCCTATCCCGCAACAAATGCAACAACAGCCAGCCATGCAATACGTGCAAGCACAGCCACAGCCCGCCGTGCAATATGTCCAGACCCAACCACAGCCTGCCATACAGTACATACAGCCGCAGCCCCCAGTACAATACATAGCTGCACAACCTGCCTACAGCAATGAACAACAACAGTTTTACAACAATAACAGAAACAATGCCAACAGAAACACGGGTATGCAGGGAAGAGGCAATGGGATGGGACAGTAAAGGGCCCAACTGCAGCCAGGACAACACACTTGTTTTTATTGCCACAAAGTAGGCCACATGCAAAGAGAGTGCCGCACTTGACTTCGAGACCACGGCCAGCAATCTATGGGTTCCACCAAACAAGCACCGCCACGATCCCAGCAACAACAAATGTATCCTCAGCAACCCCAGATGCTGTACACCTACACCCAACCTGCCCCACAGCAAAACATGCAGCAAGTGCAGCTCCAAGCACCCTTGATTGCCCAAGCCCAACAAACGCCCCCCGCAGATGCAAGTTCCCATGCAGCTACAACAGCAGACACCCACATACCAAGTGATGCCCCAAGCACAAAACGCTTCACCCCAAGGTGGTGTGGTGATTACCCTCAACAATTCGTTCGCACAAGACATCATCCAGCAATACCAAGAAGGAGGATACACTAGTTAGGACAGCCCACAGACAACTCTTGTGTGCCCGGTTTTATCATGCTCCATGAGCGGTGAAGATTACCCCACCGTCCTGGTCACGATAAACAACAGAACATATAGCTTTCTCATTGACACAGGTGCCACGTACTCATGTATTACAGGCGACCTCTACCATTTCTGATCAGATAGCGGACACACAAGGATTCTCTTGGGCAATAGCAAGGGTCCCTTTCACCAAGCCAGTACCCATACAAATAGGAGACTGTGTGCTGGAGCAACGACTGCATTATTCACCACACTCTCCAATAAATCTTCTAGGGCGCGACCTCATGGCAAAATTGAACATGACCATTCACTTCCATGAGAACGGATGCGGGTAATCTCAGTAACCACAGCACCAATCCCAACACCCAATATAGCGTTGGAAAGGGCAGTTGCGGCGTGGGGCAAGATGGCGGCCGCTTGATCTCGAGTGAGCGCCTCCCCTCTCTGGTTTCGGCGTAATGAAGGTTTTCTCGAGAGTATGAAGGTGCAGAACGGAGAGAGAAAGGATTGAGACTAGTGAGGAGGAGTGAAGAATTTTGAAGTACTATCGGTTTGTGCAGTTACCGGGAGAGCAACATGTTAATATCACGGCGAGATTGCAGCGTTTTGGCGCGGGCGTGTCGGCTCGCGGTGATCGCTCTCCGGAGTCGGGTGCACCTGTGGACGTGGAAGGTGTGGTCTCCGAAAAACGTGCAGCAGGAAGCAGCGGCGTTTGGCAATTTTGGAGCTCGTATGCCGCCTCGCAAGAACGGGAAGGTCCCCGCTGGTGCCATGGAAGAATCGCCGGCTGCTTCTCGGAAAGGAGCGCCGGTACAGATTTCTGAAAAGTAAAAAAATGCAACGTTGAAAGAGCTGGCCCCAAGGCGTTACCGGTGAGTCTCAAGAAGGGCATAATTAAAGGGAAAGTTATGGAGAAGATACAGCCCCCAGTAAACGGGAATGAGGACAGTAAAAACAGGGGTATGGGTACTCAGGCATTAGCTGTGGCCGGCGTCGGACGGGGGAAAGCGGCAACAATCCCCGGGATGTTCTCTGGGAAGGGTCCCAGGAGCAGAAATCAGCACCAAAATTTAAAAGCACTGTCTGGGGCTGCAGGAGAGGCGGAAATTTGTAAGAATGGCGAGAAGCCAGTAACGGAAAGAACAAAGGGGGCGCAAGTACTCACAGAAGGGCTAAAAGGCTTATTACAAGATATGAGCGATACTGTGACTTTGGAATTGGATGGTGAGATAAAGCAGGGCACGGTTGTTAGTATGTGTTCTGAGCCACTGATGTTTGATGTAGCTGAGCCCGGAGAAAATGAAGGAGCTATTAATATCGCGGAGAGCTCAGCACAGAACTCCGAGACTGATCAGAGTGAAACCTCTAAGTTCTCTACTCCCTCTGGAGGAAAATTACATTCAGGATCAGCCGGGAGCAACCTTCTTGAGGTTCAGGAGGGAGATAGTTTCTTTTCGGTCCCTGAAGACTCCGAGACTACTGCGGATTCTGCTGACTCTGCTGAAGGGGGCATAATGACAGGAGATGAAAGTGGGAGTCCTCCTTATACTGGGGATACGTTAAGAAAGGTGACCCCCCGGCACGCCAGAGGAAGAAAGATTTTTAAACAAGGATGCAGGGTAACAGATAGTGATGGGTCTGAGGCTGGTAATAACAATCTTCAATGGGATCATTTACATGCTACCACCTCTCTGGCCGCTGCAGATGGTTTGAGTGCTCAGGAAGAACAAGGGGGGGCGGCGGATACATCTCCCCCTAACTCAGTGATATATGCTATGTTGAAGTCCATTCAAAGCGAAGCACGGCAAGAACACAAAAGAGCCCAGCTCTCTACTATGAAGATACAAGGGGCTATTCGCAAGAACACTAAGGTTTGTGCGGAGGTTATGGCCAGAACGACTGCCCTGGAAGAGCGGATTGTTGGGCTCGAGGCTGGATTACAGGGTGCTGAACGGAAGACTACTGCCAACGATAACAAGCTAACAGACATAATGTGGAAGTTGGAAGATTCCGAGAATCGCTTACGCAGGAATAATTTAAGACTGCTAGGCATTGAAGAGAATGCGGAAGGGCAGGACATTAGAGGTTTTGTGGTGAAACTATTTAAGACCGCATTCTCGGAGCTGTCTCATTGGTGCTGGGAAACAGAAATTCAAAGAGCACATCGGTTTCCTTTTATGCTAAAAAAGAATCCAGGCATTGAATCCAAACCAAGGGCCATATTAATTTTTTGGGGTAATTTTCTGTTAAGGCAAGCTATTTTTGAAAAAGCCCGCTTTGAGGCTAAGAGAAGTGCAGAGGGGCACTCGTTTTTTGTACGCCCCGACTTTTGCCACGTAACAGTGGAACGGAGGTGGCGATTCTGTACACTGATTAGCCCTTTTCGAAAGAAGGGATGCGAGGTTTATGTAATGAACTCTGCAAGGTTAAAGGTTATTTATCGTGGCAAAACACGGGTGTTTCTATCTGAAATACAAGCCGAGGTGTACTTGAATGAACTGCCGGATGGTTAACTTCGGATTTAAGTATAGAAGATATTGAGTCTATTCTTTTAATGGTGTATGCTCTTTATGTTTCATAGGAGCTGTATAAGTGTTTCCTCTATTTTTTTCTTTCTTCACCTTCTTCGCTTTCTTTTCCTACTGATCCATTGGTTGTTATATGTCTTTTCACTCTCATGGTTTGACCTACTACAGACAGGGGGTGACCACGGGCATTTGGGAAGCGGGAGGCATCACACGGGTTGCCTGTTTTTAGGATGGGGGGGTTTGGGGGGTGGCTGTTCTTGGAGGGAGGGTTGGAGAGGGGGGGTGCAGAGGGAGGGAAGACTGGATCTTATTTTTCGAGGGAGTTTGATTAGCGTTCTACTTAAGATTGGTAGGTTTAATTCTAGAAAGATGTATTTAGTAGTATGGCTATACGAGTAGCATCTATTAATATATGTGGCCTAAATGATCCCAATAAGCGTAGGCGTATTAGAGAAGATCTTCAGTTTCTGTGGGCGGATATCATCTGTTTCCTAGAAACCCATATTGCGGCCAGTCGACACAAATGTATGGAGCTTGAGGGGTTTCAGCTAGTTTCATGGACTAAATTAGAAGCCAAGACTAAAGGGGTCGCCATTTTGGCAAGACGTGGGAAGGTAAATATCTTTCGGACAGCGGTAGATTTATATGGGGGATGGGTTATTGTACATGGCAAATTTTTAAATAAAGAATTAACTTTATGTTCAATATATGGGCCTGTTCTGGATGATCCAGAAATTTATAAAAGGCTGAGTTTGGAGCTGTTAGGTTGGCCCTCGCCATTGATAATTTGAGGTGACCTCAACATCAATATTGAATGTGATCTGATTAATCGAACCAGGGTAACCTATGCAGGACGTAAACCAAGAGTTTATAGGGCCCTACGGTATATGATGGATTTGCATGTGTTAATCGATCCCTGGGCATTTTTTAGACCCAAGGACCCGGGATTTACTTATTTTTCTGCCCCACATAAAATGTGTTCTAGATTAGATTATTTTCTTATTTCTTCTGTACTTGCTGCTAAATCTAATATCATCCGATATCCTAGAGTGATGTCGGACCATAATCCGCTTGTACTTGAGATCAGTGTGCAATGTAGTAGGGATAAGCCAGATGTATGGACGTTTAATCGGGGTTTGTTAAGAGATAGCATCTATGTAGAGGTTATGGCTGGCTGGATTATAAGATTTCTGGAGGAAAATTTGGGCAGTACCGGAATACAAAATGTGTGGGATACATTAAAGGCTGGGATAAGGGGCGAGACTACTCGCTTTGGCTGGGAGAGTCAAAAAAAGGAAAAAGCTGCATTAGTTAAGTTATATTCTAAATTAGAGAAGGCCGAGGCCAATCTGGCCCGCACACTTGCTCAGGATGAGGACAGTGATTTTGTTCAATCTCAGAATATTTTAGCTAAAGCAGCCATATGGGAAATATCCCAAAATAAGGCGGCTAGTAAATTCATGGCATGGAGGACTAAGATGTTTGAAAATAGCGAAAGAGCTGGACACCTACTTGCCACTAGAACTAGGGAAAGAGAATCTGTAATGCGGATTAAAAACATCTATGATCCTGATGTTGGTCTTGTGTCTGAGGAAGGTGCTATTGTTGTCGCATTTCAGAAATGTTATAAAAAATTGTAGAAAGAAGATATCCAGGAAAATGAGGTAATACAGGAGGAACTTTTGGAGTATTTGAGGGAAATAGAGGTTGATGCTTTGTCCGCTGAGGAGAGGAATATGTTAGATATCGATATAGGAATGGATGACATTTTGTTAGCTATTGACGCCCTCCCGTCTGGCAAAGCTGTAGGCCCTGATTTCTTGCCAGGTGAATTTTACAAATGTTTCCGTTCTCAAATTTCACCAATTATGATCGAATTGTTCCAGAAGATCCAGAAAGGAGATTTGCCTCCTGAATCGTGGAGAAGTGCTCGAAATGTGACATTTTTAAAGAATGGTAAGGAAACCTCAGATACAGGGTCTTATCGACCCATCACGCTTATAAATAGCGATATAAAGATATATGCCAAGATATTAGCGAATCGGCTCTCGGGAGGGATTAAAAAGCTGGTTTCCCCTCAACAGCATGGGTTTCTTCCCGGACGGGAAACAATAGACCACATTCGGCGCACAATTGCATTGTTTGATTTTACTAAGGTTTCAGGAGACCCTATGGCTTTAATTCTACTAGATGCAGAAAAAGCCTTCGATAGGGTCTCCTGACCTTTTTTATGGGCAAAATAAAATAATAAATTCATAGGTGCAATAAAGAGTATGTATAATCAACCCAAAGCCCAGATTTCTGTTATGGGAATACAGCCAGGCATAATTAACATCCTGAGAGGCACAAGGCAGGGATGTCCCTGCTCGCCTTTATTATTTGCTATTTATATAGATCCCTTAATAAAAAACTTCTTTTTAATAATTTGATACGTCCAATTTGTGCAAAGGGGGGGCGATACTAAAGTTCTTGGGTACGCGGACGATTTAGCTATATTAACTGACTCTCCTCTGGCGGCTTTACAAGAAATCCAGACCCTTACGTCACAGTTTGGGGCAATTTTAGGATATCTTCTAAATGAGGCCAAGACTCAAATTATACACAACGATAAAATTGTCTTAGCAGATTCTCGGGTGTTGCATCATGCAAAACATTTGGGGGTAGAGATTTGTGCTAATCCAGATGAGATAATACCGATTAATCCACTGTTAGATAAAATTGATGTTGATGCCCGTCAATTGAATAATCTTCAACTAACACTAATGGGCCGATGTAATGTGGTCAAAATGATATTCCTACCTAAAATATTGTACTATTTAAGAGCTATTCCTTTATTATTTGATCAAATTTGGTTTATGAAGTTGGATCGAATAATCTCCTGGTTTTTATGGGCATGGAAACGGCCCAGACGGGCCATGAAATATATGACATTGTCTAGGGAGAGGGGGGGGTGATCTGTACCCAATTTTCAGATTTATTATTGGGCAATCACGGTTAGGCATATTGCGGAATTTTTAGATTTGAAGATTTAGAATGTACGGATATTTCAATTTATCATTTAATGTTGGGAGAGGAGGCGCGAGGGTTATTATTTAGACATATTGATTTTGCCTATTTCAAACGGGTTAGGTTTAAGGTGCTCTGGGGGGCTTTTAAAGTCTGGTCTAGGATTCGGAAACTGTGCAGTATCGGACGGCTTCATATCTACTCTCCTTTGGTTGGGAACACCCTTATAACTAGAATTTTTCAAGATGCATATTTTAGAGAATGGGTTTCACAAGGGGTTACACTAATTGGGGATATAGTTTTGGTAGCCGGCCTGCTGACATTTGATAGTATAAAACAAAAGTTTGGAGTGAGCAATAGGCATTTTTTTAGGTTTCTACAGATCAGAGATTTTTTTTCTAGAAAAACGGTTAATTGGTCTCAAATTCCGCTTATCGATGTTGTAAAAATGGGGCAACCAACTATTTCTAGGATTTATAAGCCACTAAACGAGACTCGGACTGATGATCTTGCTAAACATTTTAATCAGTGGCAGACTGGATTAAACGCTGGACAGGAGGCCTGTGAGGAATCTTTAGGCTACAGTCAAACAGCTTCCATTTCAGCAAACCTCCAGGTCCAGTGTTACACGACCTGGTTTAACCTCTATATCACTCCACCTCGTATTCAACAATGGGGGGGTACAGTTGGGGTTGATAGCCCCAGTTGTGAGGAATATGCTGTCGATGGTATTCATATGTTTGCATCTTGTTCTAGCTTGACGTCCTGTTTGAATAAGATCAAACAATATCTGGCGCAAATGTTAGAGCAAAGGGTACCGCTGACCCCTCAGGCCATAATGCTGGGTGTAGTAGACCAGAATTTGACTGAACCTAAACGTAATTTTTTTTTATAACTATGGCAATTTTGCGACTTTCAATCGCTACTATTTGGCTGGACTCTACCCCCCAAATGTATATGAATAGCTGGCCAAATTGGTCAATGTGAGCAAGTGGGAAATGCTGGTTTATAGGAGAAGGAGGCCTAGGGTTAGGAAGGAGGGAGAACGTATTTGGGAACCTTTGAACAATTGGATGTCTGCTGAGAATTAAGGATCAAGGATTTTCCCTCTTTTCATTTTGGGCAATGTCAGTTTTTTGATGCGTTTCTATTTTCTATGGGTTTTTTTCTTTTTCTATTGTTGTTATATTCAAATTTGTTCTCTTTCTTCTCTCTCTCTGTGGCATTCCCTCTTCTGGGTGGGGGGATCGGGTGAAAATTAAGGAAAAAAAGGGGATGTTCGACATGGTTAATATGTATGTTAATTTGAACATGTGAATGAACTAATTATCATGTCTTATGTCTAATAAATATGTTTTTAAAAAAAAGAGAATGGAACAATGATTTGCTCTATACTAGGCACACCCTTGGCAATTATGATGGTGCTCACTGTTGACTCCTCCTTGAAAGATCAAATAAGAGCTCACCCTGTGGATGAGCAAGGGTTCTCCACTGCGGTACATATCATTGTAGCTAACACACCAGAACTGCACAACCGTACTGTCCAGCTCCCAAAAGAGTTCTCTTTCGTCCACAGTCCCAGAACTCCCAAATATTGGACAGGAACATGATCCTAGGCATACATGCTCTTGAAATAACATCCGCATACTGGGCATTCCTAGCAGATGACGACCACAGGTGCACCTGGGCCTGTGTCATTTTTATTGAGCCTGGACAACTGGTGAGAAGCATTTCAGATGAGCAACTCTTTGGCGATCCTGATGAGTATTCCAAAACAGAGATCATTTACACGAATGAGGTACCCCTCTCAGTAACAGTACAAAAGAGAACACCCACTGCCTTGCCAAAATATGATTCCATGCGTGAGGCAGATTTGGCTCACGTCCCAGCACATTTGAGGACCACAGGCCCAAATGATGTGGGTCTTATTCACTCTGCCACCGCATTTAATATAACCCTGAAACCAGGCACAATCTTACCCAGAATAAAACAGTATCCACTATCTAAGGAAGCAGAGAAGGGTATTGCCCCTACCATACAGGCCTTGCTGGATCAGGGAGTCATATACCCCTGTACCTCTTCCTGTAATTCCTGTCTTTTTCTGGTGCGTAAGGCCAAGACCAATCAATGGCGTCTAGTACATGGCCTGTGCACAATTAACAACATAGTGGTACCAGAGTTTCCCATTGTCCCAGACCCTTCTGTCATCCTCACAAATGTTCTCCCGGAAGCACAGTACTTTTTTGTGATCGACCTGAAAAATGCGTTTTTCAGCGTCCCCCTTTATCCAGACAGTCAGTACCTATTGGCTTTGAGGTACTGGGTTTTTAAGAACCGGCACAGAACCGGTAACCCAGCGGTGCCAGGGAATCAACACCCAGAGACCTCGGGTTCTTCCTGATCCAGACCCACAGAAACTCAGAGTCTTCTAGGTGAAGTCAAAGATTAGTTTATTGGCTGCAACCAAGGTAACAGGGTCCTAGAAGTACAATACGGGTATATTCTCAGGAGACTGCACACTTTCACGAAGTCAGGCTTCTCTCTTTATACATAATATTTGGCCTTGGGCAAACATTCTTCGAATTTGTGGTATGTCATTTATAGTTACTGGTTACAAAAGAAAAGCAGAGTCATGATGACATGTACATATTTCACGTTGTGCTGCCCATAACAAATCATCCGGCAAGGCCCAACATTTCATCAGATATCGCTGGACCCCCAATAAAAACGGTCACCTCCCCATCATAAAGTAAGTGAAGCAGAGGAGTGGAGAAAGATGTGAGCGAGATATGGCAGGTGTGCGCGCTGAAATGGTTTTATGGCTGGTTGAGCCTAGATACTATCTTGCTCGGCCACTGGGAGGGAACTGACCTAACGAGCTCGGCCTGGGGCAATGGTTCTAACTTGTACTGAGGTCAGGGAGAAGTCGATTAAGGAGTATGTGTCCTTGTGGAATCAAATTCAACTGGATTAAGGCCTATGTAAAGGGCAACATATAAATGGGAGCCAAGGGTTCAGAATGTAAATGACGATTTCGAGGTGAAATCGTCACTCGAACACACCGAAAATTCATGTACATGATGTACTCGTCATTCTCGGTCTTTTGATACCAAATTCGTCATATTCGACGAAGTTTTATTTCTCAAGTCCTGAACTATTATACGAATCCAGATTTTCAGAACCTCAAACCCTCCTTTTGCCCTTACAGAGGCAATTAATCTATCCTCATGTTAGTCTGAGTCCAGATCTATATTCCTAAAGTCATTGAGATGTTGCTGTAACATCATTCTAGTACTTAGTTCATCTCTTGACACAGGCTTCCTTACACATGATGTAACACAGAGGCCACATATTGCAGGAGCACACTGTATGCATAGACAGAACAGGAAAAGAATGGCTAAGACCATCCCAATGACCATCAGAATTTTCCATCCCCAGGCAGATATCAGTTCCCAGAACCATCCCATTAACGACCAATCTCCTTTATCCACATGGATAGATTCAGAAATCTTATGTAATTTAGAGATGGCCCTGTACACGGTTGGAGCATTATCTGGGATGAAAATGCAACAACTAGACTGGATCAATTTGCATACTCCACCTCGGTCCGCAAGTATTACATCCAAAGCGACCCGGTTCTGAAGGGTCATAAGTCGATCCGACTGGAGCTCAGCAGTCAGGTTACTAAGGGCACCAGCAGTTTCAATCACGGTGGATTCAACTACCCTTGTTAATTGCCTTATGTTTCTACTGTTAGCCATGGATCCCCAGAACGGCAGAAAAACCTTTGCAAAGTCCCCAAATTCTTGACCTGCAGTGTCTTCTTTACTCAAAACACCTCTAACTACCCTTGTCCGATGGTAATCCGCCGCTGCTGTGTAGGTGGGAGGTAACAGGAATGAAACAAAACATGAGCCCGAGAAGTCAGGGGGCAACCATGTATAGGCTCTATCATGGCAGATTAAATAAGTACCCTTAGCGGCTAAGAACGCAGGGGAAGTCTGAGATCCAAAAACATACGTTTCTGTACAGATACTCTTCCCTAGCTGAGCTCTGGGATTCTTGCCAATACCTTGCAGACACAGGTGACCTTGATGGGGTACGATCCAGATAGGGGACGATCTTTTGGCTTGCTGTTTCTCACTTAAGGTAGTGCCATATCCGGTCACGTTCCAACCTACATATGCAAGTATATCATCATCCGGGGTATCTTCGTAAGAAGTTACTTCCTTGATCATGTCAACTATACCTTTGACTAGGGCGCTAGTCTTGAGGTTGTCTTTTACAGAACGTAGGGGTTGGATTTCTCGTGCATATATGAACATTGTCCTATATGCCCATACTGAACCATTGTGACTAAATGGCAGGACCAAATAGGGGATACCTTTATCCGTGGTGTGAGGCATGAGACCACACACCCAACAGTTAGTTGTGTTCATTACAAGTTGGTGTTGGTGTAATAACTGAACGAAGGAGTTATTAATGAACTCTAATCTCCTATTTGATTCGTGGTCAGGCAGAGGGTGGAAAGAATGAGAGGAAACAGTAGGAGGAGGTATGGGTGATGTAGTGGGCGCAAATGTCACATGAAAAGAGAATAAAACATAACTTATCAAAAAGACCATTACGCTGGATAGCATAAAAATACACAATATTATGAAACTTTTCTTCGTCATCGTGTTAAAAAGTCTCTGCTTAAAGTTCATTTGTTTGGCAGGCCTCTCCACATCAGGAAACTCCATCCTCTCTAAGGTGCTGCCCGCGGTGGTAGGTTGCCTCTGCTAAAGGATGCTTCCGTCAGTCTAGGGCAACTCCCTTGGACCAACCAGAACTACCGACCTAACGTCGTCAGCTGCACCCCAAAGACTTTAATCAACCGCGGCCCTAGCAGCGGAACCCAGATGGCGGTTCGAAAAACAAAAATAAGCAAGTTACCTAGATGGGAGATCTGCACTTTAAAAAAATAGGATTTGGGGAAAAAGACACATTTATTAGTCCATAGGTTTTTCTCTCAGATCATAAAAAGGAATCACTTTTAATTAGTCTGTTTTTCTCGGTCGCAAATTGTAGCGTCTTCTTCCTGGTACTGTCTGGTCCTGAAACAGCAGTTCAGGCTCAACAGAGTTCAATTGTTCTGGTGGTGGCACAGTTTCTTGAAAAATGTTCTCGCTTTCACAATCAGGGTCAGTTTCTTTTACACGGTCATCAGTTGTGCGTTCTGAGTCAGTGCCACCTTTCTGGACCCATTGGTCATGTGGCAGAGGGAAGGGAATTTTCTTACAATGGATCCCGTGGACCCAATTGGCCTTCCCCTCCACCTTAACAGCTGACCTTGTAGACAGAAGGACGAGGTGAGGCCCGGTCCATCTGGGCTGGTCGTTTCTTGTTCTTTGAAAGTTGCGGACGAGAACCCAGGAACCGGGGTCAATGGAGTGACCCGGAGTCTCAGAGACCGGAGGCAAGGTGTTGTGGACCTGTTGATGTAAAACACGCAATTTAGCCGTCAATTCATACAAGTAATCAAGCAAAATAGGGTGTTGCAGCTCGCTGAACTTCGTGGGCCTAGGCACTCCCCATATGTTGGCTGGCCGGCCAAAGATGATTTCGTAGGGGCTGAGTTTCACTCGCGAATGCACAGTCATTCTGGTGGATAGGAGTGCTAAGGGTAGAGCGTCAGGCCATTTAAGACCTGTGCTCGCTTGGATTTTGGCCAATTTAAGTTTAAGCGTGCCATTGTAACATTCCACTAATCCAGCTGATTGGGGGTGATTTGCAGCGTGGAACTTCTGTCTAATGCCTAGCCCTTCACACACTTTTTTCATCACACGACCCACAAATTCACTTCCGTTGTCAGACCAGACCATTCTCGGCATTCCGAACCTGGGGAAGTACTCTTTTACAAGGGCTTTGGCTGTGGACAAGGCAGTATTGTCTTTTAGGGGATAGGCTTCTACCCATCTTGAGAAGGCACAAACAACAACGAGCACGTATTTTAAGTTGTTGCACCTCTCCATATGTATGAAATCTAGCTGCAAAACCTCGAACGGATACGTAGGAGGTGCAAAATGACCAGCTGGAGTTGGGGTTCCCCTACCAGGATTGTGTTTCAGACATACCATGCAATTCTTGACAACGTTCTCTGCACACTTGGGAATCCCTGAATTCTTCCACACTGGGGCCAACAACTCGCAAATCCCTTTCGCGCTGATATGAGCCATTCCATGAGCCATTGTAACCACTGCAGGCACATATGCATCGGGTAACAACCATCTCTGATGCTCTGTCAATTCAATCCAACAACCATTTGCATCCATTCTCCCTGTACTCTCTCTCTCTCCACGTGCTTAACTCTTTCTCTGTGGCCTCGGCTTGGATGGACTTCACACTTTCTATCGTGTCCTCACATATTCCAACCTCACCAGTCCATTTTCCAGGGCTTGCAACATACATTCGGCTCATCACATTCTTTGCAGTTTCCTTAGCGGTTTCATCAGCAAATGCATTTCCACGACCAACATCATCAGTCACCTTCTTGTGAGCACTACATTTCACAATCGCTATTTGCAGGGGCAAGGTCAGTGATTCAAGAAGCTCATTCACCAACTGACCATGCTGAATCTTAGTTCCATGCGAAGTCAGGAACCCATGTTCTCTCCACAATCGTCCAAAACTGTGAGCCACTCCAAACGCATACTGACTATCAGTGTAGACAGTCACTCTCATTCCTCTAGACAATACACATGCTCTCGTAAGTGCGACGAGTTCTGCGGCTTGAGCTGAACCATGTGGTATTCGCTCAGTTTCAACGACTGTGTGCAAAGTTGTGACAGCATATGCTGTAGTCACGTTCCCATTTGGGAGCTTAAAGCATGAACCATCTACCCATAATGTGCCCTCACATTCAGCAAGAGGAGTGTCGAATAAATCAACTCTCCCTTTCGTCTCTTCCTCTGTTCTAAGAAAACAATCGTGCTGTTCTGAAGCATCTGATTCTTCTGCAATTGGTAACAACGTGGCTAGATTTAAGGTACTGCACCTTTTTATATGCACATGGCTCGCTAGCAGCGTCAATTCATAGCTGGACAGTCGAGCACTAGTTAAGTGCTGCGTCTTGGTCCTATTTAACAATGTGTCTACTGCATGCGGGACCATCACGATTAGTGTATTATTCATTACTAGACCAGCAGACTGTCGAATAGAAACAGCTGCTGCTGCGGCCCTTAAACAACTTGGCAATGCTCGTGCTACCGGATCCAAAGTTGACGAAAAATAGGCGCATGGCCGCTGTCTATCTCCGAATAACTGAGTCAGCACAGACAATGCACAGCCCTCCTTCTCGTGGACATACAATGTGAAAGGCTTACTGTAGTTGGGAGTACCTAACACAGGAGGCGAACATAATGCTGTGCGTAATTCGAGAAAACTTTTCTGACACTCTTCAGACCAAGGGATGGGATTGGGTGTATTTTTACACGTTAATGCCACCAAGGGTTTGGCCAATAATGAAAAATTTGGAATCCACTGTCTACAGTACGATGTAATGCCCAAGAAAGCACGTACTTCTCTCTGTGTTCTTGGACACTCAATTTCGCTATTGCCTGAATTCTTTCTGGGGTCAGTTTCCTTCCCTCCTTCGATAAGAGATGACCTAAGTAGGTCACTTCTTGTCGGCAATATTGAAGCTTGGAAAGTGACACCTTGTGATGCAGATCACATAGATGACGCAATAATGACAACGTGGCCTTTTTACAAATTTTCTCAGTATCCGCAGCAATGAGCAAATCGTCCACATACTGTATAAGAGTGGCACCTTTAGGCAAAGCAATCGTGTCAAGCTGGGCTTTCAGAGCTTGACTGTATATTGAGGGGCTTTCACAGTAGCCTTGAGGAGCGCGTTTAAAGCGGAAGCTTCGACCTCCTAAACTGAAGGAAAAAATATCCCTGCTCTCCTCAGCAATTGGAATGCTGAAGAAAGCATTCTTTAGGTCGATCACCGAAAACCATGAAGCAGAGGCTGGAATCATAGTTAATAATGTGGTAATGTCGGGGACAACTGGAAATTGTGGCACAACTATCTTATTTATTTCTCGTAGATCAATCACGAATCTGTACACAGGTGGCTGAGAAGGGTCGGTTCGTTTTAAAACAGGCAGAACAGGACTATTGCAAACATTGCCTCGTGTTTCTTCAATCACATCCTTTTCAATCAATTCGTCAACAATTGCTAGCAAAGCTTTTTCACCCTCATTAGATATTCTGTATTGGGGAATTCGTGGCATTTTGACATTTGACTTCAATGTTACAACATATGGTGGAATTTCTAAAAGACCTACATCATTAGGACCAGTAGCCCAAAGAATATCTGGGAGAATCGACAATTCTGCTGGAAGTGCATCTCTCGACAAATAAATGGGAGAAACCACTTTCTTACCTAAAGTAAGTTGTACTCCTGAAGGAGAACAGTACAAAGTCGCATATAATCTTTTTAGCAAATCTAATCCTAGCAAATTTTCACCACAACCTGTTGTCAGAATACGGGGTGCTTCGAATTCACAAGGACCAACAGAAAGAGATAAAGGGTCAGAAATCGGATTTCTAACTGGGGCGCCAGAAAAACCTACAGAAACGTTCATTTCGCCAGACAAAGGTGCGCCAGGGAGTTTGGAGTGCATAATAGAACTCTTTGTAGCACCAGTATCCAACAGAAAAGGTTCTGACACACCTGATGTAATCACCTCAACGTAAGGTCCACTCTGATCTACTGGAACTGAAACAACTCCCTCTCTTTGTCTATGGCTGTCCTAGCAATCATCATTCTCCCACTGCTCGTTTTCTGTGTAATACTCATCAACGTAGTATTGAGTTGTCCTGTCAGATACGTTATTTTGCTGATCAAACCTGTTCATAGAGTTTTGTGGTGGAAGGGGAAGTTTGTCCTGTGTGGTGTTTCCACGCCCTCTACCTCTAGGCGCTTGCTGACTGCCACGACCTCTTACACCAGAAACTCCATTTGCACGTTGTGATAGGGCAGGACAATTATACTTGTAATGACCCTCTTGTTTGCAATATAAACACTGGTTGGGACCTACACGGGGTTGAGTGTAATCGAATCTTTGCAAGTTTCTCTGATACTGTTGAGGCTGCTGAAAAGTATTCTGGTA